>NC_091132.1:104429605-104729605 GCF_040183065.1 Periplaneta americana | reverse complement strand
CTCGAAAAAACGTTTCATCATGAGCAGTGCCCATCTTAGAAACTGTAATGTGAAAGTGTGTGACATATGCGTGTGAGCGCTTTAGACAAAACTAATTTTATTACGCATTGATGTTTATAATTTCACGATCAATATTTAATGATTGTGCGTAACGTAGAAATATCAACAACATATACAAAAACAATTAATTAATTTTAACATAAAAATAAAACGAAAAAAAAAATTATATAATAATTCAGGTTATATCGAATTGCACGATAAAATTATTCAGTGTAAATGAAATTCTTAACTTAAAGATTTAACCTGGTAGTTCTCCATATAACTAGTCTATATAGTTTTAACCTGAACCAATAGTCTCTAATTGCTAAAGCGCAAGAATAAAATAAACAAAGTAATGTCGAATTTAAGGACAAAATTTCACGAGAACTAACTTGAGTTCCGAAACCTCGGCTTCGGAACCAACTCGAGAACTCCGATTCTGCCAGTAAAAATAGATCAATAAAAGTCATCGTACCAGATATTTTGTATTCGATAGATAATGGAGAAAAATTGGGAGTATAAGGGTACAGTGCATCAGTTATTCATAGATTTCAAAAAGGCATATGACTCGATTAAGAGAGAAGTTTTATATGATATTCTTATTGAATTTGACATTCCCAAGAAACTAGTTCGATTAATTAAAATGTGTCTCAGTGAAACGTACAGCAGAGTTCGTATAGGTCAGTTTCTGTCAGATGCGTTTCAAATCACTGTGGGCTAAAGCAAGGAGATGCACTATCACCTTTACTTTTTAACTTTGCTCTAGAGCAGGCATGTCAAAACCCTGCACAATGTGCAGTTGCGCACATTGTGCACTTGTCTCTGTGCAATGTGCAGTTTCTATTCCCCTACCTGGAGGGAGTGAATCGGATTGGAGGGGAACGCGACAGGGCTGTACATTACCTGCAGTAGCAGAACAACTTTGATTTCAGTAACACAGATCAGTACGGGTGTGCTCATTGAGCTGTGATTGTGAATGCGTTATGAAAAATAAAGTGAGGAGTCCACAGATATAACGAAGAAGAGAAATCACGAATCATATAACATAACTGTTAGATGTTTTCCTCAGCCAACAGTAATTATTTTAAAATGAAAGACTTTCATCATATCATGTGGACCTAATAGTGATGTGAGAATTTAAATCAGATTAGTGAAGTTCTCAAAATATGATATTCTCCTGCTCTTATTTCTTAATTAGTACTCTCACGGCAAAAACAAACATAACAGTGATGTTGTTTTGGAGTCTGTACTAACACAGCCATCAATGGTTAGACGACTTACAACTTTTATTTGATAAGCTGATGAGTGAGGAATACATGTGAGGGTCTTGAGGTTGTAAGGGAAAGAAGAAATTGTTAGTAAGGCAGAATAATTTTGTGGAAAAATAATACATAATGGCGAATTTTCCATCTCACGTTACTATATTATCTTAATATACTTACGTTAATAAATCTTTAAACCTGACATAAAGAAAATGTCCTCGCTTCACAGCTTGTGAAGTACTCTATTAACTCAATTCAGTAACGCTCCCAACTTGCTGAGACTTGCTCTCAACGTTTTCCAAATAAACTATATATAAATTTAAATTCAAACTTCATTTATCCAATTTATTAATAATAATGTGAATTTATATTAATATACAGCAAGGAAATGATTCCAGTGTAAAAGCCTCACAATGTCCTATTGCATGTAATTGGGAGTAAAATATATATTTAACATTTGTGCACCAATGGTCCCAATAATGATTGAGGAACAATGAAAGAGTAGCTATTACTTTGAAATAATCAGTACCTACTAAGTAAAATGAAATACTGTGTTCGTTTTTTGTTGTTTCGAAATTACTGCAATATTTATATTTTCTTCAAATACTTTATACAAATCATGTAAATAAATTATTATTTACAAACGACTGCTTTGTGAATTGTAACTGAGTAAGTCTATTGTTTCTCGTGTTACAATTATTGTAAAATATAGACACTGACAATAATTGTGTTTTTTCCTTCTGCTAAGTATGTTTATATTGTCCAAATGTCAATTTAATTGAACACTAGAAGTGCAGAATAGATTCTTGTACATCCCTCCCGCTAAGAACTGGTAAGAACAACACGTGAATGACGCAATCTGCACAGACCGGCGTTCCGCGCACATACACTGCACTTTCAGTGTCTGATTTCTGACATGCCTGCTCTAGAGTATGCCATTAGGAAAGTCCAGGATAACAGACAGGGTTTGGATTTGAACGGGTTACATCAGCTGCTTGTCTATGCAGATGACGTGAATATATTAGGAGAAAATCCACAAACGATTAGGGAAAATACGGGAATTTTGCTGGAAGCAAGTAAAGAGATAGGTTTGGAAGTAAATCCCGAAAAGACAAAGTATATGATTATGTCTCGTGACGAGAATATTGTACGAAATGGAAATATAAAAATTGGAAATTTATCTTTTGAAGAGGTGGAGAAGTTCAAATACCTTGGAGCAACAGTAACGAATATAAATGATACTCTGGAGGAAATTAAACACAGAATAAATATGGGAAATGCCTGTTATTATTCGGTTGAGAAGCTTTTATCATCCAGTCTGCTGTCAAAAAAATCTGAAAGTTAGAATTTATAAAACAGTTATATTACCGGTTGTTCTTTATGGTTGTGAAACTTGGACTCTCACTTTGAGAGAGGAACATAGATTAAGGGTGTTTGAGAATAAGGTGCATAGGAAAATATTTGGGGCCAAGAGGGATGAAGTTACAGGAGAATGGAGAAAGTTATACAACACAGAACTGCACGCATTGTATTCTTCACCTGACATAATTAGGAACATGAAATACAGACGTTTGAGATGGGCAGGGCATGTAGCACGTATGGGAGAATCCAGAAATGCATATAGAGTGTTAGTTGGGAGGCCGGAGGGAAAAATACCTTTAGGGAGGCCGAGACGTAGATGGGAAGATAATATTGAAATGGATTTGAGGGAGGTAAGATATGATGATAGAGAATGGATTAATCTTGCTCAGGATAGGGACCAATGGCGGGCTTATGTGAGGGCGGTAATGAACCTCCAGGTTCCTTAAAAGCCAGTAAGTAAGTAAGTAAGTAAGTAAGTAAGTAAGTAAGTAAGTAAGTAAGTATCAGTTTTTATCGACGGTAAACTGAGAAAATCAGAACTCGAGTGGGATTTAATTGACTATTACACTATTAGAAGAAATATTACTCTAACACAAAATATTGGTTGACTTACTAAAATTCTATTTCACTAATGTTAGCTTCACCAAAACGTTTGAACGGAGCCGCCATTTTCAGTTGACTATCTATATGCGGTAAACAAATGATGATCGCAAAGCATGTTTTGTAGTACCGTAAAGAATTTTCAGTTTGAAATGTTGGCAAACAAAGTAACAACTGGTAGAGACGTGATTAGAACAGAAGAAAGTATATAAAGATTAGAACAAATAAAGTACTATTATACAATAAAATAGATATTATTGATTTACTAAAATTATATTTCACTAATGTTAGCTTCACCAAAACGTTTGAACGGAGCCGCCATTTTCTGTCAACTCTCTATGCGGGAAACATATTATGACGATTGCAAAGCATGTTTTATAGTACCGTAAAGAATTTACAGTTTGAAATGTTGGCAAAGTAAGAAACAGATGCTAGGGAAGTGATAAAAACAAATAAATGCTAGTAAAGTGATAAAAATAAACAAATGCTAGGGAAGTTATAAAATTGTAGGATAAGCAGCCGTGTTTGGTTAAAACACGTCCTTTCGTACCGTTTTATTCGTCAAAAGTAGTAGCCTATGACGTAGTATAAGTGTAATAGTCATTATAATGCATTGTGAAGAGTCTGCGTGGTATATATTGAGTCATGAATAGAACAAATTTATTTTCAATATTTCCGTCATTACTTATCATTGGGTGAATATTACATTTTATTATACATTACATATTTAGACAAACGTTTTTTTCTTTAATCTGAAAATCATCAGGTCCTCATTAATGCTGTTACTGTATATTGAACACACTGCTAATGACCAAATCTAATTGTAGATCTTAAAATGCTAAATTAAAACATATTACACTACTACACTGCATATTAACCTAATATATCAAAACATGCTAAATTAAAATAAATTAAATTAAAATTAAGTAAAATATTCATTTCATAAACATCTATATTTTACAAAGCAGCTACATTCATTAAAATCGTGGTGTACAGTATTGTATATGCATCTTTCTGTAATTATAAAAGGTTTATATGAAAATTAGCTTTTCAAGAGAAACATGTATGGTATACGTTGTTAAGTTTCCTGTTACAATTTTTGCTGCACACGGAACGAACATGAAACATGGAACAACATCAATATGAAAACCTTACCACCTAACCATGCCACTAAATGCAGCAATGCACTACCAGCTACGGAATCAACCTTCGTGAAACAGTCCACACCTGTGGAGTAACGGTTAGCACGTCTGACCGCGAAACCAGGTGGCCGGGTACGAATACCGATTGGTACAAGTTTCTTCCAAATATGAGCGAATGCTTAGTAACTATCGTTGCTGGATCCCATACTCATTTCACCGGCAATATCACCTTCATTTCATTCAAACACTAAATAACCTGAGATGTTGAAACGGAGTCATAAAATAACTCAATCTACATTAAACATAGCCATAACTGTAATTTGTAACAATAACTTGAGAATGCATACCATAATTGTTTCCTTTGAAAACTAATTTCCATATAATTTTATATATACTGTAGGTATATGCATATAGCTACTGTAAACCATGATTTTAATGAAAGGAACTGCATTGTACTTGTAAATTATCTATGTTTATGGAATGTGCAGTCTTACAAAAACGTTTTATCGCATAGATACTTTATAAGTCCCAGAAAGAAGGCAGTCCTCATGATCAGACATACAACGAAACAAAACTAATTTTATTACCTCAACTAGTCCTTTTCTTGTGAACCAGGTCGCTCGTCCTCTGATTATGCGCACTGTCTTCTTTCTGGGACTTGTAAAGTATCTGTGCCACAAACGTTTTTCTAAGACTGTACATTTTGCATAATTTTACTTCAATTAATCTTGATTTAGCGTGTTTTAAAGACTTATGAAGTACAGTAGGTAATATGTTTTAATTTAATATTTTAAAATCCATAATTAGAGTTCGTCATCAACAGTGTGTTCAATAAAATAGCATTAATTAGGAGCTGATGATGCTTTGATTAAAGCGAAAACGTTTGTCCAAATATGTAACGTATAATAAGGTGTAATATCAATGTACTCAGCCAATGATAAGTAAAGACGGAAATATTGAAAATAAATTTGTTATACAAATACTTATCTGAATAGTAAAATGACTTTGGAAATCATGAATAGAACGTCAACTGCAGCACAAACAAGATGCAAGCGTTACCTGATATATATATATATATATATATATATATATGTATATCTGTGACAGATGCCAATCACTACATCATGTCAATATAGTCTATGAACAACAACTAACCTTTCTCCGTACGCCCTGGGCCAGAATGCGATCCCTAATCACCATTATCACCATCATAATCACCATCATTATCATTTTCATGGCTTACATCCCTTGACCCATTCCAGTTTTGTTGGTCCTTCATATCACTTTTGGAAAATGATAATTATTCATTAATTCTGGATATGCACCACGAATCGTCTTATACTTTAGTATTTAGTAGTAGTATTTAGTATTTATTTATTTAATCTGGTAGAGATAAGACCGTGAGGTATTCTCTGCCCCTCTACCAGGAGATTCCAACTATAATATGAAGAATAAATTTACAATTAGTATTAGTTTTACAGTTACAATTACAAATAAAATTACAATATTAAATTTACAATTACAATTATAATAAAAATCAAAGTAGACTTACCTGACTAATGAAAGCTAGATAATTTATCATAGAAAAACGAAGAATATTTTATATTTACTGAATTACAAATTAAACCTAGAATAACAAAATTGTATAGTGATGAAATTATCGGATATTGAAATATTTTGTGATAGATTAAGGAAACTAATTACAAGAAATCAATTACTGACCAAGTGCCTAGTAAGTTTGCGTTTGAATTCAATTTTATTTCGACAGTCCCTGATGCTATCAGGTAGCGAATTTCAGAGTCTTGGCAGGGCTATTGTGAAAGAGGATGAGTATACTTTGTAATATAGCATATACGTATTAAAACTCAATTTTTAAATTATTATCCAATTTCATTATCGTTGATGTCACAAATAATAATCATTATCATCATCATCATCATCATCCATACGATGGGTCCATTTGTCTCCTTCATCTCACAGTAATTTTCTCTTCAGTCAAATTGCTCCTTCGATTTGTATAAGTACAAAGATTTCTTACGTAGGTAGTTAGCAACACTCTTGAAATCCTTTATCAGTAGGGCTAAAGATTATATTAATGGTTTTCCTTCCCTTAGAACGTTGCTATCATTAAGGTTTAGGTGCCTTGTTTTTATTTCCTATGTCCTCCATGACGGTAGAGGTACCCACTTCTTCTAACTTATGTGCCCTACAAAGAGGTGATTGGCAAGAAGAAGAGGCTGTATTTTTCTCTTCAGAAGCGTATTAGACATACAAGTGTTTTATATTATCCCTCACCACGAAAAGTTCCGGTTGGATGTGTCATTTATGAGGAGCAATCGTTTATTTTTTTATGAAAATCTGGTTTTCAGGTAGTAGCTCCCTGTAAAGCAGGTTTGGATAATTTAAAGGAAAAATTGGACACATAATTTCTGTGCACTCAAAGTTGGGTTCTGGCGTATTGTCAGCCCATTTGAGTTGTGTGGATATAAAGGAAAAATTGTGACGGTGTCATGTATAGTTCCTGGGGTAGCTCAGTCGGTAGAGCATTCGTGAGCTAAGCGAAGGGTCCCGGGAGCGATACCCGGCCCCGGAACAATTTTTCCTTGAAATTATTCATACCTGGTTTACAGGAAGCTACTACCTGAAAGCCAGATTTGTATAATATATTCGTTACTGGAGATACGTTAACAGGAAACCACAATTTAAGTCACACAGAATTTGTGTGCACTCAAAGTTGGGTTCTGGTATTTTATCAGCGCATTTGTGTTGTGTGGATAAAAAGGGAAAAATTGTGACGGTGTCGTGTATAGTTCCTGGAGTAGCTCATTCGGTACAGTTTATTTTTTTGTCCGTAAAACTTCAATTTATGAATCCTGAACACCGTACTTCTCGTATCTTACGTTATCAAAATTTACGTCTTTGTTAGAACATGATAATTATTATTGCAACTAAACTGAAGAAATCAGTACCGCTTCTATCAAGCAGGGACAGGGACGGGACCACCGCACGTAACAGAGCAGTAGTCTAAAGTCTTTAATCGTAGATAGAAACAATAATTACAAAATAAAGGGAAACATTAGCTAACAATGGGGTTGAAATTTTATTCTACAGAATGGTAAGAGGATTGTTTGTTTTTGTGTGAATTCCGTTATGACGCTTCACTGTCAAGTGTGTGTCTTGAATTACTGGATTCTCCCTTTGTTGGAGATGCAACACTGAACCCATTCACTGTGGCTTTTGTACGTAATTTGTACTTTAAATCACGGACTCTTGCAGGTGAAATTTACAGTTAGTATTCGCAGATTATTTTCATATCTTAGGTATCTAAGCATTTATGTAAAATTTCAGATAGAGTTTCGACATGTACAGGATGTGTTCTTCCCTCATATGAACATTATAAATAATCAAGAGCTAAGAAAACAAGAAATTACATATTAGAAGTTAAAATTAAAGCTGAATACTAGATTAGTTATTTAACGCACGAAGAAAATTAGGACTACGTAAGAAATTAGTAAAGAAAATTATGTAATGGTACAAAATAAAAGTACAAAGTAACATTGAGTGTTAATTATACCTATAACACTCGGAATGTTATAAATCAGCATGACAAAATTAACGGAGCAGGTATATAAGAAATGCATATACATGATATTCCAATCAATTAATTACGCAGGCCTGTGATGAAAAAACTTAAAAAGCTGAAGCCAGATATGACATAAAAATGGTACGTCACATACCGTTTTTACACAAAACTACATTTGATGTTTGATATTATGAATATAGCTACTATTATTTTTGCATTTCGACTCAAGTGCAAGCAATATGCTGCATTTGCCAAGTATCCTTACCCCAATCCTGGACCATTCTTCTCAACTAAAGTCGGCTTAGACAGCCGGAATTACCAGTGCTTCAGTTCACAGTTTTCAGTTCAGTGCCTCGTGCGTGGTTTGTACTTTTGTACGTTTGTACGTGACCTTGATCCGCCAGTTCGAAATGTACAGATAACAGTGATTTTGCTGCATTCATAACCCAGTGATCTAATGTAAAATTTTGTATTAACCTGTTGATGAGGATCAGAAAAATAACCTATAAGGCTGTGTGATGTAGAGAATGAAAGTCCTGAAGAGTTTACCAGTTTGAACTCAATGATTTAATAAGTAATTTAGGATTATCCAAGGAAAAAGCTGATTTCTTACACTCCACATTAAAAGAACTAAATTTGTTGACAACAGGAATGTTTCTTCATCGGTACAGGATTAGAGAAGAACAATTTACGCCCTACTCTTCATAAGGGGGTGCCTTGGAACACTGCAGTGATATTTCTGGTTTGATACAAAAGTTTAATGTTCAGTACGAAGTGGATGAATGGAGACTTTTATCGATTCCTCCGAAAGAAGTCTGAAGGCGGTGATCAGTGCTTTTGCACAATGGCAACAAGTATGCTTCGTTACTTCCTGGTCATTCGGTATCCTTAAATCAGGGATGTCGAACAGCGCTCTCGAGCTGTGAAATGAAGAGCCTTCACTCCTCCCTTACCGTGCAACGGTTGATCACAGATAGCAGGCAGATCGGGCGAATGATCGTAAACAAAAGCGAAACTACTAATGCGGCGGCTGGTACTTTGATAACTTTTATACGTTTAACTAATTGATTATGACCTCATTTTAGATTTGCACTTGAAAAACTCTGATAAACAAAGAATGTAGGCCTACATGAGGATGAATGTTGATGATGATATTTTTATTCATATTATTATTATTATTATTATTATTATTATTATTATTATTATTATTATTATTATTATTAACAATAGCGTTTTATCTACTGGGTCATTCCATGAATGTTGTTCGTTAGTGACGGAAATAAATCATAATAATAAAATGATAATAATAATAATAATAACAATAATAATAATAATAATAATGTTAATATGTTTAAAATATCAACTTAGTTTGTATGTGTTGTAGCAGTGCAACTTCAAGTTCAGAAACGTAAACTGTTTTGACGTATACAATTAATTACTTTTAGCGTGACTTCAAATTTGTTCATAGTTTTTGTTACAGATTCAAAAATATCTTCTTCTCGAGTTCGATGCTTTAGTGAAATGACATCTACAAGATCTCCATGAACATTGAAATCTGAATCGACGGCACTCATGAATACAGCTAGCTGCGCCGTATCTTTGCGGTCTGTACTTTCATTAAGTGCTAGTGAGTAAGAAGTAAAAGTTTTCATTCTTGCTATCAGTTGTCCCTCCAAGTTATCTCTCATTTCTGATATGCGCTCCGCTATGAGCCAGTCTTTCACAAATTCTCCGTCAGCGAATAGTTTTGAAGCAGTTGCAATAATTTCACAAATTTTGTAGCTAGCACGAACTAAACTTGTTCTACTACACCCGATGATGATGATAATGATGATGGAAGTTTTTCTGAATTGAATCTTGATTTTAATTCCTCTACAATCTTTTCACGAGAGGAACCGGATAACTTTTCTGGTCCGTAAGCTTGAGCATGTGTCGAATTAAAATGCCTTTTAATATCATTATGGCTTAGGTATCCAAGTTCCTTTCTACATATTAAGCAATGTGGCTTTCCGTCCTTTAAGGTAAAAAAATATTTATCTATTCACTTACTACTGAATCGTCTTTCCATATCCATACCAGCCGGCAGAGTTGATAAACACACTGCGTACAGAACACTGCTACAGCGAGCTCTGGTTGACCGTACCGGCTGTCGTTTCAGCTCAGCTATGGTAGGAAACAGTATTAATCGTTTCACACTTTGAGAGCACTGTTCGACATCCCTGCCTTAAATAAACTTTTGAGAATGTTGAACTGGTTCTTACAAAGATAAAATAGGCTATAAATATCATAACTGGGTGATCTGTGGAAATCGGAGAGAGTTGTGGATGCTTCTTGGTCAGCAGGCTGGGTATACCAAGTTTCCATAATATATGCCCTCTGTGAATGGGACAGCAGAGCAAGAAGCAGCCATTGGGAACAAAAACACTGGCCACAAAGAACATCTCTTGAACCTCACACAAGAGGAAAAGCAACAAACACAACTACCATGAAGGAAAAGAGCGGTATAAAGCCTTTGACTAAATGTGAGTTTTAATTATGATAATCTAATTGTTTTTATAAAGCATACCTTTAATATTTGCTACAGGACATATTTTACTTTATCACTTTTTCATATTAAACTCAATAACGCTACATTCACATTGCTAAAAGTACCAATGCATCTTGCGGAAAAATGGTACGTGATAGACAATCTAAACTCAGTTTTGATTTCGGCTCCCCAGGAAATCATAAATGTAGCATAAATTTTTAGTAAAGTTTTGTGACCCTTAATTTTGCAGGCCTGTGTTGTAAGAGCTATGGTATTGGTAATTAAATTACAATTATGAGAAATATATAAATACATTGCCATTACAATTAAAATACGTGAAGCAGTTATGCAATTTTCAACTCTTCCAAATCGAGATAAAACTTTGCTAATTTCTTGCATTAAAGTAATTATTTCAAGTCATTCCAATGAAACGAAATTTAATAAAAATGTTTGAGACAATCGGGTCAAGTCCGCGGTCGTTAAGCTTGCTTGGAATGAAGCTAATGAAATCACTGAACCCAGAGCCGCTCGGTGACGTCGACTGTAATAATCTTTCTCAAAGAAGAAGGTTATAGCATTTTCTTCAACCTTCTCTCCTAAATCTTCGCTTTTTAAATTGGTTGTGGCAAGTGCGAATTGTCTTCTTTCGAATTGAAATGTGGTAACAGAGAGAGATGAATACCATTATCGCCCATATTTTGTATTACTACTTTATTTCAAGTGACAGTTTTAACGTACACAATTGACGTTACATAAATTTTACAAGTGTGCAAGAATAGACATGCCACGATTACTTAAGAATTTTTCAACAGAATTTTTAATTAATCAGTGTTTTAGTGCGTGTAAAAATGATAGAATGAGTTCGTGAATGTACAGTAAATTGATTCATTGATTTATTTATTGACATAAAATTATTTATTTATGACATAGACGTAGACGATTGAACGATTAAA
Source organism: Periplaneta americana (assembly GCF_040183065.1). Taxonomy (NCBI): domain Eukaryota; kingdom Metazoa; phylum Arthropoda; class Insecta; order Blattodea; family Blattidae; genus Periplaneta; species Periplaneta americana. The sequence continues at coordinate 104,718,137 of NC_091132.1, read as the reverse complement.
TAATGATTACCGTAATTAAACGACGAATTAAATGACCTGGTTGATAAACAATTGCTGTGAATGAACTATAGATATATAGATATCTTCATCGACTTAAAAACTGACAGATTGAATGTTAAGTTCTTTTGTTATACAATAGATTGATTTAATTTAATTATGGAAATACCCGGTCGCAAGCAAAATTTGCTTAAACAACAAATTTATAGAAAGAGTAAATGAGTTTAGGTATCTTGGTTATAACTTAACATTTTTTGGTGAAACTGATATAACTTCTACAATTTGCAGATACAATAAAACAATGGGAATAATCAACAAAGTTATGAAGCAATTCCTACAGCGACCGACACAAAAGCATACGTTTGTATAAAACCTCAGCTAGACCTGTACTATGTTACGGAAGTGGAGCATGGACAATGAGAAGTATGGATATCAGCACAATAACGACCTATGAAATTAAATTTATGAGAGAAACACTAGGATATAGTCTCTTGGGCCGCAAAAGAAATGAAGATATCATACAACTTCACAACCAGTCTGACAATTTATAAACAAGTATCAGCTGCAGTGGAAAAACCACGTCGAATCGTAATAAACTTCCAAAAGCCATGCTTCAATACCATCCCCAACGGAAGAGATCTTTAGGCCGTCCAAAAAAACTGTGGACCGAGAATGACTCACTGAGACAGTAACGGACCTGGGCGTTATACTTGTTTGGATGATGATGACGATGATGATGACGACGACGACTGATATGCTAGTTGAAAGACTCATGAATGGATCATTTGATACATAGATTTCGTTAATTGATTCATTCATCAATGGAATGATTTTATTTACCCATGAATCAATATTTTGAATATAATTATTAGGGAGCGGATTTTAGCATAATTGCATATTTTATTCCTTAGTTGCAAATCATATGCTACCAATGCATAAATTTATTTCAAGTTATTTGTAAACAAAGATCAAGATTTTATGTATAACTGTATATATTGTATGTAAAAGCATATTTTGTTATTTGTTAGCTGTCTGGTGTTAAACCAGGATTAAGAATATGAGAAATCACAAAAATGGATTACAGAAGAAACAGAGACATTGAAACACGTTACAAGGTTAATTTATTTATTGCAATCTGACAACATGCAGAGAAGACACTGTTCTCGACGAATCATTGCTGACAATTCCGCGGCAATCACAATGCACTCCATAATGAAATGCACTGCTGACTCTGTGCACATGTATAATATTGGGACGTTACGTTGGATGAAAGTTGAGATTAAAGAACAGATAGCACAAGAAGCCGCCTTACCGTCTACTTCCCACACGCAAAGTTTTTGACATTTGTCATTTGAACCTGAAATATGATCGGCGTGGAAGTTACAGGAAGTATTAATAAATTTCTTTGCTCTCGCTAAACTCGAATTTCCCCGCCTCTCAACAATAATAATGGGCACAATAATGCACTGTTCTGTATTTTACTTGCCAACGTGGTAAATTAGAATATTTCTTTGTATTATGGTGGCAAGTCAGAGAAAATTCGATAGCGTGTGAAGTGCATTGTAGTTTAGAACAGCTTAGCCGCAAGAAAATTATTTAGAATTAGTTTTATCAACGATGGCGAACGATAAATGTGACAGAAGTGTACTGCTTAAGCAGAGGATTGAAGGACACACAACTTTAACAACTGATGGTGTCTAAATATTATTATGTATAGCAGAAAAATCTTCGATAATAGTAATTTGCTTAGAATAATTTTTTTATTCTAACAGTGCATATTTTGTTATTTTTAGTACGTATGTCCTGATTTTTAAGTGCATACGTGAATGAGTAGTTAGCCGTTTTTTAGTGCATATAAATCCGTACTCTATTAATTTTATACACTCTCTCACACACACACACACACACACACACACACACACACACACACACACACACACACACACACACACACACACACTGGGTAAGTATCTCTAAGCGAGAAATACTGACGGCGTGAGCGTGTTATCAATAATTCGAGAAACTCATAAATGTGCGCAATTCAAACATTTTCGCACCCTAATTAAGGAAGAAAATATTTAAACTATCTGTCTTTTTATTCCAATAGGCCTGTCTGCCTAAAAAAAGACGTGTCACTTCTGCAGTTTTCTTGGAAAAATGGTGATGCTTTCCCAGACGCTAATTTTAAGATTTATAAGATGTGTAGATTATTTTTGTGTACTTTATCTTTTAACCCTTTGCAGCACAAATTAATTTTTTATGTTTTTCATTTTATGGATCATAACTAAGCTTCGATCAATGTTTTTCAACATTTTAATTCTGCACACAATTTCAAAACATAGATCGCACCTCTACGTATACTCAAGAGATGGTTCTTTGGTGGAATATCTGTGCCATAAAATTTAGAAAGAAAGAAAACGGTGGTTCTTCTGAACAACCACTATGCTGCAAAGGGTTAAACTTTCTCGGAGACAAAAGTCACAAATTCCTACTGATAATTGTAATTATTATTTATTTATTAGCTACAACATTCCGTATTCACGTCATCAAATGATTCTAAGTTAACAACGAATGTGGCAACATATGAATATATAACGAGTATCTGTTTCACTTTTCTTAGATTAAAATATAGTAGGTCTATTATTACCGTAGTTTCCTCTAACTATGGTCCACATTTGTCATATTTTTCTTTGTATATTCAGTACTATTCATCCAGATTAAGTGAAATTTTGGTTTCGGACTCTTGTAAGTGTATATTAAATAAATATTGTCATATGTGTTTGAAATTATTTAATTACAAGTGTTAAAAAAATAATAAGCATTGGTACATAGTTGAAAGCATGAATGGACTATAGCTGGAGCTGTAAGTATTCGTAAATCAATACATTGAGTTTCTAATTTAAGGGTAGAAACATAATCTAGCACAGAAATATTAAAAATAAATGAAAAGTACATGGATTCTTTTTATTAGTACAGATTGCATAAACACACAATAAACAAGTAAAATCTGAAAGTCATTTTCCTGCAATATTGAACAACTACACTCACAGGCAAAAAAAACCGGGCCACCTAAAGTTTCTCAATTTTTTTATGAGGTGAGAATCAGAAAACCCATTATGAAATGAAGAAAACATTGCTTACCAGAAAAAAAACTCTTTTTATTATCACTTGCGCTATTATTTTCAACACCAAATAATGGATATAATTAAAAGGTGTAAAAACTTACAAATTGTTTCAATTTTCTTCCAAATGTTCAACTGATATTGTGGCCACCCAGATGTTACTAATAGCGGATATTGCCCCCCCCCGTGACTGTATGACTGTTACCATTCACCGATTCAACCCTTCGATCAGATTCTGAATGTCAGTCTGGTCGATTCTATTCCAATCTTTACTTAGAACATTTCGGAGCTGCTGTAAGTTGCTGTGAGGAATTAGTCGACTTCTAACTCGCTTCCCTAGCAGCCCCCACACACGTTTAATAGAGTTTATATCAGGACTTCTTGCTGGCCATACCATCCTATTCAATCCAACGTCGTGAAAGATCCACACATGTTCAATAGGGTTTATATCAGGACTACTTGCTGGTCATGCCATCCTATTCAATCCAACGTCGTGAAGAAGCTCATCCACGATTCTTGTAGCATGAGGGCGAGTATTGTCATGCATTAACAGGAACTTTTCACCAATAAGTGGGGCATATGGTACCACATGTTACGATTAGACCTTCTTTCATATATCTTGGAGCAGTAAAAGCACCTCCATCAATGAAAACAAGTTCTGTGTGAGATTCATACGAAATGCCATTCCATACTATTAATGATCCACCTTGAAAACTCACACGTGAAGTGAAGGTACATGAAGAAAAACGTTCTCCTTCTCTTCTCCACACTCATTTTTCGCTGCAGCTACATAACGCTGACTATTCCCATCTTCTATCAATGCAACCATCTTGCTGAATCGGTAGGACTTAGTGACATTTGTATACAATGCAGTACTCCAATATTGCCTCGAGAGCTTATCAGTCTGTAGACATCTTCAGCATAGCTTGAAATGAGTCCGAGAAGTTTAAACACAATATTGCAAGAAGAACGAATCTCCTTTTCAGATCATTGTTGGTTATAACGTATTCAGTATTACATTGTTACGTATCACAAAATAAATGAATAACTAAATGAACCTGATCACATCTACAATTACTTAAAAAATCCTACAATTTCCAAAAATTTTAAAGAAAATGTAGGTGGCACTTTTTTTTTTGGCGGTAAGTGTATATTAAAGAACAAAAGTACGGTATAAAAATAAACTAAAACATTTTTAGCAAAATATTATGCAAATAAATTCACTGATAATGTTTATTTATCATACTGAGAACTATATTCAGTAGGCTTAATTCTATCCTTTGAATCTCCACTTCTCTTGTAATTCTGAAATTGAAAATAGATCTCTCTTTTTCGAGACGCATTTGGGGTCTTCAATTTGTTTTATTATGTTTTCCTTTCTATAGAATAAAATGTCTTCCATTTCTCGCCACCTCAGTAATTGCCGCTTCTTACTATACATGAAACAACAGCTCCATTGTTCTTCACTTCCAAAACTTTCCCTGGCCACAGTTCCTCCTCATAAGTAACTACCATATGACTATGTGCCTTTAGCATTGTTTTAACAGATTTTGTCTTCTTTTCCACATCTGACTCACTGTCTGTAAATATGGAGAGTACACTGGAAACATCATAATCTGTATCCAATTCAATTTCATCGCTCTCATAGTCACTTACAGGGACGGTTGTTTTCCTTCTACCCTGAAGTTTTGGTTTTACCGGACCATTATTCGTGCTAGTACCATTGATGCTGGAACAGCCTGCTTCTTTATTTACTAGGCTATAATGTTAAATGGTGTTTTAGAATATACTGAGATACCGTATTTGCAGAAGTAAATAATCACATTGTTCATATTTCATTAAAACAAATATTTCAAAATGAAATACAAGTATGGTCCACGAAAAATTGTGATACATAGTTGAGGACTGACTTCTAGCCTTGAGATTAAACATTTTTCACGCAGAGTCCTTAACCTCTGCCAGTATAATTGTTACGTGGAAGTAAACACTATATAGCCAGGTTTAATTGTACAAACAATCATATATATATATATATATATATATATATATATATATATATATATATATATATATATAACTTACCAATTCTACAGAGGAGAGCTTAATAAAACAGACAAACACAAACTGAATGATTTCGTGTCTTCACACATTCAATTGAACAATGCACACTGATCTTGTTAAGCATCCATATCATTGCCACGTATAATGGTAGATGGAAGCATCTATGGGGAATATAATTCCATCACAGTGGTGCCTCAAGTGGCAAATACCGAACTCTTGGGGGACTAAGTAGTACATAATGTATTTTGGACCATAGTTGGGTGCTTGGACCATAGTTTTGGGAAATGACGGTATCAGTTCTTTTGTCCCTTTGTGTAGTATTACCAATACTTTCTCAATATTCTCAGTTTTTTAATCTCTCTACAGGTATCTTGGCCCCCATCTCTTAAGCTATGTGGACATTTACAGACCTGTAGACAGAGTGCACAAACAATTGAGGTGCTGGATGCAACAACAGCTTAACTCTACTTAAATCGTTATTCTGGCGATGGTATTTTTGTAATTTTCCATGTCTTCTCTATTAGCTGTAAAAGATGTATTTTATTTCGTTGACTCAAAACGGCAGGAGAGTTCATTATGTAAAGTGCTGTGCTACAGTAAGTCGAAAGGTTCAAAATTCGCAATACAAACATATGTTACACTAATGATTCATACATCAAGGTCTTTGGTAGTGTCATATACTTACAGTACCGTTTTCCAGTCATTCAATTTTTCAGTAGGACATAATATACCACCAAAGGATTTACAGAGCCACGTACCCTCATAGACAGCACTACCCAACTCACGAAACCTTTGCAGATTGGTAAATTCGATCGGCCTTTCGACCGTTTCCACGTGCTTCACGGTAAACAAAAACCATCTCGGATTGCTCCTGGAACGAATAACGGACCATTGTGCTTCCAACTTAGTTCAAATCACACAATCTGCAACACAAAAATTGGTGTCATTAGTGCCATCTATCTTGGAAAATATCTATTTCCGGACATATGTTAATATGAACTTTTTTGCTTCTTTTCATGTCAGGAATCACCTCCTGAAGTTTATCCCTTTATTTTTTATTCACTCTGTATGTACTAGTAAAATTTCTACATTGTTATTAAATTTTGAAATTGTTTTTCTCAAAACATGGGTTTTCAATTTAAGCTGTTATTGCACCTAGCGACTCAATTACACAGTGTCCAAAATAATTTTCGGATTTTACAGCCCTTTATCTGCAGTATGTAACTATTAATGCTACAGCAAAGCAGTAAGTGCCAATAAACAGGTAATCTTTCCAAATTTTTTTGTTACATTAAATGTTTTCTATAGTTCAATCTCTGGTCATACGACACACATACAGACTATATTCCAGCTCCATCCATACTCCGGGCAGCTTGTCACCATCTATCGCCTGGACTCCTGCTGCTCGCCGTAGCTTCAGCAGATTATTGGCCAAAGGAAAACAGAAACACCTGTTTGCTACCGCCACAGGAAAAATCATAGGGGGTTAAGTCAGGTGAGTACGAAGTTCACTTCAACCAATATTGATCTTCAGCATTGCAACGGCCAATTCAAAGTTGACGGAGATGCTCTTTGAGATACTCACGCACATGATGGAAATGAGGTGGGGCACTGAAAAATGAACTCGTCTTTCTATTCCTGTGGCCACAACAGCTCAATGAGCTGCGAATTTCATGGCAAAAGCTCCCTGATGTTTCGATAGTGTCATTTTCTAACAATGACTTTTTCCAACAAAGTCAGCGCATGCGCATACAGTAGCCGTACGCTTAATAAACTATGAGAAATCATATGAATATTTATTTTCAGTCAATGACTTTACTATTAATATATGTAAGGTGCGAGTCCTTACATTACATGATTTAATATTGTATGAACGTTTTCGTCGGTTTCATACCAACATTCTATATAGCAATATCATCACTAACAGGTACATATGTCTCTACAAACCAAAATACAATATATATATATATTAATAGTAAAGTCATTGACTGAAAATAAATATTCATATTATATATCATAGACTTTTCTGAAAATTAATCAAAATGAATTGCAAAATATGAGAAATCAATTGTCTATTGAGAATAACTAGAGCTTCTATACTTTCCGAAATAAACCATATTAAATTTGAAGCAATCATTTTGGGACTTGTTTTAGCAACACACTGTACAGACTTAACATTACATAAATAACGACAAACAAATTAATTCAAACATTATTTGTTTATTTACTGACCACATATAATTGGTCCACACCAGTGAAGTAACGGTTAGCGCGCATGGCCGCGAAACCAGATGGCCCTGGTTCGAATCCCGGTTGGGGAAAGTTACCTGCTTGAGGTTTTTTCCGGGGTTTTCCCTCAACCCAATGTGAGCAAATGCTGGGTAACTATCGATGCTGGATCCAGACTCATTTCACCGGCATTATCACCTTCATCTCATTCAGACGCTAAATAACCTAAGATGTTGATACAGCTTCGTACACTAACCTGTTCAAAAATATATATTTATAATTTTGCCACAAACTCGAGTTTGTGCCTATTACATTCTCAAAGTGCCAAAATATTGACCGACTTCTTCCTTTCCTCTTCCGAAGCAAGTGAGTCTTCATGTGTATTGCAGATTCACGCACTGATTTAGATTGTAAGTCTGTGTCAAGAGAATAAGCATTAATATATTATGAGAAAGCACAAAGAACATCTATTAACGTTATACAGCGACTGTAATGGATTTTTGGCAACAAAGTTGCAGAAGAGTTGATGAATATGGAAGCCAGAATCAGAATGACAACCATATAGGTTGAAAGATTAAATTTGTACGGACAAATGCTTAAAATGACATCTACACTTATGTTGAAGAAGAAAGAAATGTTATCAAAGATGGTTATGAAATGGTGTCTACTAGAGTCCTGCAAAACCGGTTGAAAACCGAAGAAACTTACATAGCGCTACTGAACGCCTGGCTTTATAGGCAGTATGCGAAGTACATCTGCTTGCGTACTGCCTCAGTATTCGGTTTAACGAGTATTCGAGTTGATTCGATCTCTCTGTGGGTGGACGGCTCTGGCGTATGAAATGAAGATCACGGTGAACCATCCAGATATTATAGCTGCGGATCATCAAGAGGAACAAACAGCATGCAGCGTGAAACTACAGGCGTTGTAAAGCGTAAATTGCAGAAAAAACTTTCGGTATCCACAAATTACCAAGGTTGTAAATTTTGCTTACACTAGAAAACTGAATTATAATATTACAATATTGACACATTAAAAAACAGTAAACTCGATCAATACTAAAACTAAAACAAAAATAACTTTATATCTTCTGAAACTTACTACAACCAATGCTTTTAGTATGTTTACTATGACTAGAGTCTAGCAACTAATCTTCGAGCAATCGAACTCTCAGCTGAGTTGTCAACCATCTGGCCACTGTAGAAAAGTCGAACCACAGCTATGACAAATACTATCTAAGGCCCACTTTGACATGCTTGACCTAGGGAGACAGACCTGAGTTCGTTGACGTCTTACATCTGTATTACAAGAAGAAAAAGCAGTGTGCAACTAGCGGCGATGTTGCCAGACTGCTGAAACTTCCAACTCAATTTTCTAATAACCGTGCATTTAATCACAAAACATAATATAGGTTTTCCATTCATTGAAGTAAACCTTATCGCCCCTTACAATCTGCAGGGTTATTTCTCTTCTACCCTGTATATGAATAGCTACTGTTTTCGAGGAATATATTTAGAGTTAATAATTATTTAATTTTATGTTTTGTGATTAATTGTAATTCTATTTTGGATTTATTTACTTATTATATCTCGCATTTTACATTATGTTCATTTCATTTTCTACATACTAAATTGATGGAAAGATCACCAAACAACTCTAGCCTCTCTAGCAACACTTGTGAAACGAATATTGGCCATTCCATGAATAAGTGTTTCCACCGAGCGTAACTTTAGACTAATAAAAGAGATTTATTAATACATAAACACAAGAAGTCAACTCTGATCATGTAGTCTATGATAATAGGCCCTAATAATAATTGTGAACATCCAATAGTTGATATTAGCACGTGTGTAATAAAAATAGTTCTTTGAATGACACTTGTTTTCTCTGAAGTAGATATTTTCTATATAGAATGATTTGTTTCTAAAACTTGCTATTCTTTTGTTATTCGTAGTTTAGAGATGTGTAAATTATACTTATTTTGTACAGAACAACAACCATTGGGAGTCAAAGTAATCGTATTGTTGAAAATAACATTACTGTTTATCCTTTTAAATCGATTTCTTAATAAATAATTTTGCAACTGCTTAAAATAATTAAAAAGCATGCAACTATTGTTTTACAGGTAGGCCTATACATTTTTTTTTAGTTTAAAGTACAAACGTCATAATGGACTGTATGCACTTATTTCCTATTTTGTTGCATAATGAATTGTAATTATATTTTTGAATATGTTTACATTATGATATTTCACATTATACATTACGTTTATTTCCTTCGATGTCATTGTGTCCATTGTTCATTTATTTGTTACTAGTCAAATTACTCCAAGTACGAAATACAGAAATAAATGTATTAAAGTGTCAAGTATTCCTATATGAAGCACACATATTTTTGTAATTAAACAAAATAAATATCCTTCAATAATATTACTCTGTTTGTATACTGAGAAAACGTTAAAGAGTTATTGTATGACGAAATGTACCTGGTGTTATTTGGAGATCGTATTTTCTTCCTCCTTACCATTTCTTTCTGTGTGAGATTTGTGTTCTAAATAATTCGCTATCTTACATGAACTTATGTAATATCGATTATTGGGTTATATAAATCGAACAAGATTCAGTCAATATGTGACGAGAAAGAGTTACGACTTAATCAAATGATGAAGTTATGACCTATACTGTTTAACACTGGTACAGAAAAACACCAGCTACATAGCGTTTATTGGTAAGAAAAATATACATGGCTTGTGCACATCTTGTTCTATGAAAAACTGTAACATTGTTTAACATATCTATAAGCAACTTTCATTAATAAAACTCCAAAAGTTTAACATATAAACGATACTTATAAAGGTACTGCAAGTTCAGAATAATAAAGAAAATATATGTGTTATAGAGTCGAATGAACTGTAAGAATATTTGCAAACACTTTTTTTTTTCAACAAGACAACGTAAATTTCCTTGTTACTACGGTTGTGTACTCGAAAAACGTTAGTGTCATGTAAGTGCGCCTGTCTACTCTGGGATACATCAGGCGTAACCGCTCGACAACCGAGTTACCTGTCCGATGTTCATCCTAGCCGGTTGTAGCTTCGACCGGTCGAATCTAAACTGGTTGTGAGGGCTGTTTTGCAGGTCTCTAGTGTCTGCACTCAATGAATAGAATTTTGGAAGATGAAGTTGATGGAGGAAAAGTTGAGAAAGATATGAAGGGAAGGGACTTGTAAAACAAGTGCGATTAGGAGGCGGCAAGTGTCCACGAGTCCACGATTGGAAGATATCGCAAAGATAGAAAGATGAATTGATGGATGATTGGAAGAAGGTAACTGATGAATTTGCGAATGGACACCGATAGATAAACATATGGATAGTAAGATGGATGGCTGTAGGTACGATGAAATAGATAGATGTCGATAGATGGCTAGATGGATATAAAGACGACGGAAATGGATGAATATGGATAGTTGTACGGGCGTAGGTACGACTTAATTTTAGATATGGATCGCTGGATGGATGGATATGGATAGTTACACGAGCTTAGGTACGACTTAAGTTGTTAGATATGGATCGCTGGATGGAAGGATATAGTTAGATGCATGGTTAACTGAAGTAGAACGAATGATTGCAAGGATATAAACGAATTGATCTACACTATACATTTATATGGATGAATGAATGAACAAGAGTCCTTGAATAATTATATGTTTGCATTGGTGGAGGTAGCCTATATGAATGTGGACACATAGACTGAGAGATCGACATATGCAATGAGTGAATGAATTAGATATACTTTGATAATTAAATGGATGGATAGGTGATGATTAATGTCAAATTACGTACTCGTATTATGATTTCGTCAGCAAAAGATTTTATGTTAAATTATTTTGTGTTCCTCATAGTCTGCTATCTCGTATTTGGAGTTCGGAGTTCAACTCCCTATACAGCAGGACACTGCTCTGCCCGAGGATGCTGGCAGTTGACCTGCCACATCAATCAAGCAATGGTCGTGACGGCCTCACTCATCTCTCGTGTGGTCAGCAGCCTCCTGGAACACAGACGTTTATTGTGACAGATGACTGACGAATGCGTCTGAAGACAGTTAACGATCTTGAGAAGAGGTGAGTGCACCTCTAGTTTGCCTGTGACGTTGGAATTTCTATGTAACTTCACATGTATCGAGAATTGGGTTAGTTTGAGTTGCGCTGGAAATAGGGATTCGTACCTGCAAAATATCCGAATTCCTCTTATAATTAAATCAGGCATAAGTCCAAGTTTCGCTTCTCGTACTAAAGAAGTGGGAGAACGTGGATAGAGGGTTAGCCTGGTTTAACACACGAAGTTTTGTTTCCCACTTCTATTGACTTAGGACTGTCCATGACATAGCATCACGAGTGTGGTTAAAAACTTTGTATCATATATATATATATATATATATATGTATATATATTATATATATATATATATATATATATATATATATATATATATATATATATATATATATAGTTATCCCTCATCGGTTCATGTTAATTCTAATATTCTTTTTTATTATCTTTACTAATAATAAATCTGTAACCGGAATTTTTCTGGTAATTTTCGCTTTTCCAACAATAATTGGTGTTATTATTCATCCTGAGACCGAAAATCGCTTTTTTTTTAATTTTGTTTGTATGTCTGTCTGTCTGTCTGTCTGGATATTTGTTACCTTTTTACGCGATAATGGCTGAACGGATTTCGGTGAAAATTGAAATATAAATTAAGTTCGTTGTAACTTAGATTTTAGGCTATATGGCATTAAAAATACTTTATTTATTGGGGCCTGAATTGAATAAATCGAAATATATAGCTTATTATTAATTTTGTGAAAAATGTTGCAGAACAGAAGTATCTTTAAAAATGATTTCCGATAAGTTTTATTCCATGCAAAATTTTGATAGGACTGATATTTAAGGATATACAAGACATTTAAAATAATATAATACATTTTTACCGCCGCCTCAGATTACAGCGTTGTTGTTCCTGCAGTAACTTCTATGTGCAAAATATAACATTGTTGAGTAGGAAGAAAACACATTTATTCATTCCATGGCAATGGTACATAGGAGATCGTGAATTCTACATTTTCGAAAGAAAGAAATAGAATTACATATCATATATGCTGTATCACTATTTAAGTTATTAGAAGGGTTCAGAACCATAGTGGGCCAAGTGCCATTTACTGAAGACGTAGAAAACAAGGGTTAAAATTAAGTTATTACCATAATTCAATGGAAACATACAGCAAGTAATATAAAGTATACGCATTAAAACTGAATTATATGTCAATTTTCATTAAAGTATGAATGCATGTAATAACAATTAAGAAACATTTTAAAGGAATTGTCATTGCACCAAATGAGTGGTCTCTGGATCAAAATGATCGCATTTTAATTTTTTAAATACAATTTAATTTAAGTAGCATATTAAACCATTTATTCTTCTATCAAACACGAATGTTCCCTGGATCAAATGTTCTATTTTAATTATGTAATTACTTTATATTTATTTCTAACGGGTGCAGCGGAGCGCACGGGTACGGATAGTAATAATAATAATAATAATAATAATAATAATAATAATAATAATAATAATAATAATAATAATAATAATGTCATAGTTATAACATATGAAGGATGCAGGTGGAAAACAATGAATGTCGCGTTTCTCTTAACAGTGAAATAATAATCAAATTCAGTATACTACAGCAAAATGTATTGCTGTTCGAATTAAACATGAAGGAAACGATGACTGTATCCATGGTGGTAATCTCCTTTTTATCAGTTTTAATGGGAACAACATTAAAGTTTATAATAATCTTTTAAATTAGATAATGGCATCACCCTTAACAGAACTGTGACATTCATTGTTTTTCTCGCGTATCTTTCATATTCTCATCTGTAAATGTAATTTCTTTAGTACTTCTGCTATAATTTAAAATGGATTTCCTGTTTTTTTAATATATTTCGTGCTTCTTAACATTGCTGACATAGCATTCATAAACACCTTAGTATTCAGCTGCACATTTTAATGTAGTCATAAAACTAATATATTGGGGCGAGATGAATTAAATTCCTAACAAATTTGACGTGAAACCTTTTCATGCGTTCGTTGTTCTGTCTCAAATGAGTGCAGGCGGCACAAATTTCTGGTGGAAAGTTTGATTCTTCACCAATGTAATTTTTGACCAGGTAATCAGAATACCATCAAACTACTGTATATTGGCCTATATTATGAAAATAGTGAAATTAATTAAAAACAACGCAATCGCATACGCCATTAGAGGGCCTGTTCTTAGAAATTACGGAGCGGAAACATACTTCAAATGGTAATGGCGGGGATAAGAGGACTACCTAACGACGAAACTGAGGAAATCAGACGAGAGACGGCCAGGATACTACAGCACGCCAAAACAACCAAGACCAATCTGACCGGCAAGGAAAGGCAGGCCTTAAGATCCCTTAACAACAACAGAAGCCTCATCGTGTTGGCAGCAGACAAAGGCAACGCCACAGTGATCCTAAACACCAAGGACTACAATCAGAAGGTCGAGGAGCTTCTAGACCCAAGCACATACAAAGTGTGCTCCAGGGACCCAACGGCGGCGATTCTCAGAAAAACAAACACTCTTATCATGCAGTCATCCATACCGGCCGATCAGAAGCGATCCATCAAAAAATCCGAGGCACTGCCACCGAGAATATATGGACTACCGAAGATTCATAAACCGGGAGTCCCGCTCCGCCCCATCGTCAACAGTATCGGCTCCCCGACCTATGCCCTGTCCAAATTTCTTACCAGTTTACTCGGACCGCATGTAGGCAAGACCAACTCCTACATAAGAGACTCCACACATTTCATTGAGAGATTGAAGACACTGGTAGCCGATCCGCAAGATATCCTCGTGAGTTTCGACGTGGTCTCTTTATTTACCAAGGTACCAATCAGCAATACCATGGTTCTACTCAGGAACATCTTTTCCGAAGATATTGTGACGCTTTTCCAACACGTCCTATCCACCACATATTTCCAGTGGCAACAAAAGTTTTACGAACAAACCGACGGAGTGGCCATGGGGAGTCCACTAAGTCCTGTGATAGCTAACTTCTACATGGAAGCTTTTGAGGAGGCAACACTGGAAACGGCAACATTGAAGCCTAGCTGCTGGTACAGATACGTGGACGACACCTTCGTGATCTGGAAACATGGAAGACGGACACTCGAAGACTTCTTATTACACCTCAATAGTCAACATGAACAAATACAATTCACTATGGAAACAGAGAAGGATGGCCAGTTACCCTTCTTAGACGTACTGGTTTACAGACAAGAAAATGGCGCCCTCGGCCACAAGGTGTACAGGAAACCCACACACACGGATAGATATCTACACAAAGATTCCAATCATCATCCCCGGCAGAAGCGTGCAATGATTAAAACCCTCTTCGACCGAGCCATACGGGTTTCTGACCCCCAACATTTAGACCAAGAAATCGACCACCTACATTCAGCCCTAACCGCTAATGGCTACGCCAAGACAGAGTTAAAAAGGGCCTTGAAACCAAGGAAGAAGACGACACCGGAGTCAGGCCAAGACCATACGAAGAGAGGCACGGTGTTCTTGCCCTATCACAAGCAAGTTACGGACCGGATAAGCAAGATCCTCAACCGGCACAAGGTGGACACTATCTTCCTGCCCACCAAGCAGATACGCAACAGCCTACGCTCAGCCAAGGACAAACGCGACAGATTATCTTCTACGGGGGTCTACAGGATCCCGTGTTCATGTGGAGCAGTCTACATAGGGACAACGCAGCGGAGCTTCAAGACTCGGATCTCCGAACATAGAAGAAACTGCCGCCTTGGCTACGTAGATAAGTCGGCTGTAGCTGAACATGCTTATCTGGAAGGCGAACATAAAATTAGGTTCGAAGACACCGATACACTCAGCGACACACCACATTTCTACGCGAGGCTACACCGAGAGGCGATTGAAATATATAAACATAAGAACAATTTCAATCGAAAAGAAGAAGGCCTCAAGGTTAACAAGGCCTGGTATCCGGCATTAAGGAAAACCAACATCAAACCCGCCCGCGTAGCACAATTAAACAACACAAGCTCGGACGCGGAGCGCGTGGAAAACAGCAAACCCGCCCGCGAAGCACATTCGAGCGCGGACCGAGCGACAACAGCAAGCCCCCCCCCCTCCCGCACTATATATACAACGATGCAGCCAGCGCAGACTGTATGGTCTCGAAATTGAGACAAATCAACAAGGCTCATGACCTCCAACATAATAGCCAAATTGGCTAGTCTCTTATATGAGACAACTCATCCTGCCTAAGGTATTCCGTGGTTTTCCTCAGGCGTAAGACAAATGTCGGGATGAGCCCTATAAGAAATGGGCCACGGACCTATATGCCCTTCCCCATATATATTCCACCCTTTTATAAATTATGTATGCCCTATTTCAGATAATATTAATAGTATATTAAACATACGAGGTCACTCAATAAGTCGCAAATTGAAAGGACAGGGACCTCTCAAATTGGAGTTTAGATTTCACGGCGCTTCTTCCGACGGCCTTCACCTGCTTTGTCATCGAACAACAGATGACGGCGTCTTGCCATCCTAACGGCACACACCAGCCAACTCCTCCTCGCCCCGTTCCGTGATCAATTGATCAGTCTCAGCCCCCCTCGCGTATGTGGTACCTAAGAGGTTACGTCCAATTTCGGCTTCCCCTTCAAAATTTTCTAGAGCTCCTTCAGGGGAGCAGCGTAACCCGGAGTGAGACTAGTGGCCAACAGGCTTGGAGCTCACATATTTAGTTTTGTACAGCCCCCAACCCCTTGCAAGGACGCGTTTTGCGTACCTTTTAAATTTTCCTCCCAATTCTCCTTCGATTTTTCGATTTTTCGATTTCGTAGACTGTAATCAGCACACGCAGTAGAACCAGCCGCACCAGCAATAGACACCACTGAAGATGTTCACCGCAGCAGTGAACGAAACGTTTGGTCTCACAACCAACAGACCACGGCCTCATAGCCCGGAAAACTTTTCTACTATTGACGCCGGCCGTGAAAGCCTACACTCCAATATACTTCAAATGGTTCTCTAATGTTTCAGCGGTAAATTAAATTTGCGCCTGCTTAGATAAAATTCCTTCCTAGCCATCTAATACGGAGTGGGGTGAGCAATTCGGATGTTTACAAAAATCTGACCTTTTCACGGTTAATTAAACAAACGCAACTCGGATAACCCGAAATTATTAGCACGATCGCCTAAATTATATGCCTAATTGAAGAGTATGATATCAAAACTCACTCAGTCCATTTGGCCATTTTTGCGAATTATACATAAATGTGATTATGTTTTAGACCTCTCTAAATATATTTTAGCTTGTTTTCTTCCAAAACAACGTCAATTCTTGTCTAAAAGTTTGTGTTATTGTGCATCTCACTTGAAAACTCGCTCAGTCCGTAGACTAGTGGATGAAAAACTAGCCAAATCCTTTTGGGATCACACTCTTCAATAAAATGTTCTTCTTTCTGTTTTCTGGATTAAAGAATATACCTTCCTCTATTAACCACAGAACTGACTATATCTTATAAGTTTTCTTTTGAAATGTCGTTTTTTCTTTAGTTTGTAGGGCGACTTAATGTTTTAGATCTTTTGTGCAATGTAGCCTAACTTATTGTATGACATTTATTTAGGAGAGATTTTAATTCCATGATGTGATGGTAATGATGATAATTTTGATTGATGACGACAATGATGGCCATGATTGAGTTCTTTGTATACAGATGTCATTTTCGGAACTTTTATGCCAATACTAATAACAGAATATGTCAAAACACAGACAAAATGGCGTTACGACAGCAAGTCTACAAACAACTGACTGGTGAGGCAAGCTGTGAGCGCTAGATCGAGGCTCTTGCATTGTTGCCAACTCGTACGTAGTCCCTCCTCGCATTGTTGCCAACTCGTACATTAGTGTACCGCGGGAACACTCTACATAAGATAGTGTGCCGTGAACAAAAGAAGATTGAGAACCACTGTTCACCAGTCACATAGAAATGAAATTAGGTACATTCGAGCGGTCCACCTTGTATTTGTAAAGATTTTTACTTCGCTGGTTGTAATAGTATGCTAAATTCTAAATGTGTTATAAATAGACTCAATATTTCTACCCCATTACTTTTTCTCTTCTTTAGAAAAAAATGTAGGCTCTCCAGTTTTAAAATTGTTTTAGATTATCTGTGTTGAGTATGTGCCATTTTATATTTGTCTATTTTAGTCGCTTCCCGTTCTGAGTTCTGACGTAGTAGCATTGTTGCCGGTTGTTCAATCTATGTGTATTGTTGCTATTACTTTATGAATTTCATTACTTTCGAGGGATGATGTTTGTTTACTTTCGAAACATATCCACAGTCTCGCGCACGCATCGAGTATCGGAAGATTGATATCTACGGCAACATTTCTCTCAGGATGCATCAGCTAGCGATCATAAAGTATTTTAATCCAAGTGCACTGATGTCACACGAAATACATTTCCAAATGTGTGGTTATGTTATTAAGCAGAGTTAGCAATACTGGACCGCAAATCACAGTCAAGAACTGCATCAACGTCCCCTGCTCAGGAAAAAGATAACGGTATTGTGTGAAATTGCTTTGGATGGAATTGTTGACCCTTATTTTTTAAGAATAAGAAAAACGGCCCCTGTAAATTTTCAACGACATAAGTTTATGCTGGAAAGTTCCCTACAGAATTCCGCAGGTCCTCAGCAACGTGATCGGCGGTTTGAGCAAGATGTAGCAACCGCTCACGCAACTAAGATCTCCATAAACGTCCTCAAAAGGGTTTTCAAGTTTTGGGGACACAAACTGACCTGTCCGCTCCAATTATCTAACATGATTGCATCCCACTATTTCCTTTGGCGTAACCTCAATAGTAAAGCTTATGAAACATGCCCTCGAAGCATTCTTCAGTTGAAAGAAAGAATTCGGAAGTGTGTTGAGGGAATTCCTAATGAAAGGCTACAACGAGTAATGACGTCCTTGCCATTTGGATTACAGAAATGTAGTGAATAGAAAGAAGGTCACTTGCCAAGTAACACAATAGAAGAATAATTTTACAATATCAATTTGCAAAGGCACTGGATTAAACATATATAATAAAATATTTAAATGCATATTTTTCATTAGGGTGAATATATTTTGTAAAAATTGTCAGATATTTTAATGTACCATGCAGCTACATATATATACACTACCGGTCAAAAGTTTTCCATCACCTAGCACAACTATGGATTTGTGGTTAAAACAGGGATTTAGTTTTGAATATTCTATCATATCATAATGCTAGAGAGAGAAAATATTTATTTTGTTGGTCTATTTAGTTTTTCCGATGTGTTTGTACATTGAAATGAAGTATATAGCCTACTGTAGTTGTTTTCATAGCTGATCGAAAAGTTTCGACCGGTAGAGTATAATAATAATAATAATAATAATAATAATAATAATAATAATAATAATAATAATAATTGCTTTATTTAACCTGGCAGAGTTAAGGCCGTAAGGCCTTCTGTTACACTCAACCAGGATTAAAACTTGCTTACACAGGTGAACATAAATCTTGATCGGAATTAAGTAATTACATACTGATACATAATGAGATCAAAAGAGGTAGTTACATAAAATTTATCTCATAAAATATAAATAAACATAGTGAAATACATATTAATTTGTTAGAATCAAATACGAATCACATAAAAACAGAAGCCGATAATTCAATAAAAAAAGAAAAATGTACACAGTAAAAATAAAAATAAACACATTAGTATACATATTAGTGTTAGATTACAATTAAGTAGGATTTACATAATTAAACCAGAAACCGACAATTCAATAAAATGTACACAAAAATAGATTAATAATAAAAAACAACAACATAGTGAGATACATATTGGCATTAAGTGATAAATAAACATGATTTAGATAAAAAAAATACAGTGGAACACATTTGCAACACGTTAGGTCTGGCAACTCATCATAAGATATTTTTGCAATTTACATTTAAAGGAAATTAAAGTTCGGCAGCCCTTGACTTCAGGCGGCAGAGAATTCCAGTGACGAGAAGTAGCAATAGTGAAAGATGAAGAATAAAGAGATGATGTGTGCAGTGGTATTTCTAGCGTGTTATATTGTGACCGAGTATTTAAGTTATGATACCGAGAAAGACTGTGGAATCGGACAGATAAGTAAGAGGGAGTAGAGGTGTGCAAAATTCGGTATAAGAGAGAAAGGGAATGTAACTCTTTCCTCTCATTTAACCTGAGCCACAATAATTTATCGAAAAAAGGCGAAATGTGGTCGTAGTAGCGGACATTACAAATGAAACGAACACACGCATTATGAACACGTTGCAGTTTCTGGGATAAATCCACCCTGAGATCACTGAATAAAGCGTCACAATAATCGAAATATATATGCAAGGGGAAGTGTAAGTAAATCCATTAATTTCAGGAGGTCATTTTTTAGATATTTCAAACAAAAAGGTTTAATACAATTATACTTGTTTTTGCTTCCTGTTCGAGAAAGAAATTGTTGTACATGAATTTCACAAAGTCATTGGGAAAGTCATTGCTTCAATTCTCAATAAGGTCAGTCAATTTAAGACAGCAGTATTTTATGATAATAAACGATTAAATAATTTCAGTTTTGTCCTTTAAATGTGTAGAAATTTGATTCGAAGAAATGTAAATTTCAAAATTCCTTTTCAGAACGAAAAGTGTACATATGTTCAGATCACGTTCCTGGAGATTTAAAGTACAAAACTGAAATTCTTTCAATCATTTATTATCGTAATACACTCCTCTCATAAATTGACTGAACATATTGGGAATTAAATCGTTGGCTTTCCCCAAACACGCTATGAAATGTTTAATATACAACAATTTTTATGTCGAAAAGGAAGTAAAAACAAAGAAAATTGTATTAAACTTTTTTGTTTGAAATATCTCAAAGAATAACCTCTTGAAATTAGTGTCATTACTTATAGTTTACTCTGTATATATGAATATGAAATGAATAAAGAATCCCTTCCTCTTCCCCGACAAACATGTCGTCACAATAAATTACCTGTGTTATCCTTAATCATTCCTTAGAGCAAAAGACTCGCCAGTCACATGGTCAGTCATTCTTAAGCGACTGTCAGCCCATGTGCAAAAGCTGTGCATTCCTGATATAGATGAACAAGACTGTCGTAATCAGTTAATGTGTTTATTTTCTTAAAGAATTAGTAATTCTACCATTTTCTGTGATTACTGTCTTTTCTATGGTGAAGATCAGCGACGTTGAAACCCCACATTATGGGAATCCCATAATACGTGCACGGGTAGGTTGAAAAAAAAAATCCATGTGTGACCTTATGAGGGTACTGTTAGCGAGCTCATGTTACAATTTTCTCTCAGATAAGAATTTGTTAGACTACATTTTTTTTAATAAACAGGCATAATGGGCCCTATAGAATAGGTGATACTTTAGATCTTACTAAATTGGTTTGAAGATGGAACCTGTATACATTTTTTGAGGTCCAACACGCGGTTGAAAACCCAAATGATTGAAAGTAGTTTCACCTACTATTAGATATATTATACTTTTTTTTAGGTATTGTTGATTTTTTTTAAAGAATAATTGCTTTGGCCGTTGATTAATGATCATTTTTAACTGTTTGGTCTTACATTTTTTCAGTGAAAGACATATTCGTTCGTTGTTCTTTATCAGTGATCGTTTTTAATTTTATTGAACTCCGTATATTACTACCATATAAACACTATAATAAAACATTTAATTTATATCTCTTCAATTACAATTTACGTATAGAATTCAATTGAATATCGAACCAATTTATTTCATTTCTAAATTAATGTTTTTCAAATTGAACAAGTATATAAATATACATTATTAAAATGGTACTATTAGTTTTATCATCAAAATCGTCAAAATGTAAAGAATAACCACATGTTCATTCTACCGAAGAAGTCTGACATGTCCTTTAACTGAACCAAAATGTTACAGAACCACTGGAGTAAATCACAGCCAGAACTACAAGTCAAGGTTATAAGCTTCTGTTTAATTTTATAAATTTAATATTGAAATTAAGACAGGTGTTTAGTATTCATGTTCCATTTTTCTTCATTTCTTTTTTTTATTCTCAGTCTATTTATTCATTCAAACTTAGGCCTATATTCTGGCTTGATTTGACACTCTTTTTTATACATCTTGATTACACAACTTTTAACACTGTATCACTTCGGAATATGTATGGTAAGACTTTCCTGTGTTAAATTTCAACGTACCTCGTTTTACATGTTTCGATCTATTGATGGGTCATCTTCAGAACTGGACGTTGTTGTTGGACTGGACTTGTTCTGTTTCCTGTGAGGGTGTGTTCTTGTGGTATAGTGTAGAGCCAAAGAGTGTGTGTGTGTTTTGAAGTTGATTTGTGTGTTGAGAATATCGTTGGGGTGTTTTTTTTTGTGTTCTGTATAATTCATATTGTTCTAGTGTGTTTAGTTTCTGGCTTTTTGGTTGGATGTGTAGTATTTGCAAGTCTGTGTTGATGTCTCTGTGGGTGTGGTTAGCATTTGTGATGTGTTCTGCATATGTGGAGGTGTTTTGTAATTTTGTTATGGCTGTGATGTGTTCTTTGTAACGTGTTTGAATCATCTTGTTGAGCAGCGGTGTTCCGACTACTGTGCTCGCGGTTTGTTGTTCTTGTTTTGTTTGAATTATTTTTATTAGCAATGGCAAGTAAAATCTGTAGGAAGAATACTATTAAAGCAGTGTTTAATAAAGATCAACAACGTCCTACTGCATACGAAATACACCAATGGTTAGAAGAAAATATCAACGTTCGAGAATATGAATTGGACACATTACAACTAGTGAGTAAACAGAATGAAGTGTACATAAAATTCAATAATCAACTTAGCTACGAGAAACATCTTCAACTACACACCGGAACTTCAACAATCCAGCTAATGAATGGTGCAACAACAACTGTAAACATAACAGCAGGTGAGTTTGATACTACTACAGTTAGAATCTTAAACGTGCCACCAGAAGTGCCAAATGACAGAATTATGCATGTTTTGCAAACTTACGGGAAAGTGCAAGAAATAATAAATGAAAAGTGGTCCAAAAAATATCGATTTCAGGTGGATACTGGTATTAGACTAGTGAATATGCAAATTAACAAGCAAATTCCATCTACATTATATATTGCTGGCTATGAGGCTTATGTTGTCTATCCAGATCAAGAACAAACTTGCTTCCTTTGTGGCAGTGCATCTCATATTCGCCGTTATTGTCCTGGTAAAGGTTCGCGTCAAATTGGGAATAATAATAACAGACCCTTTCTGATGAGTGATCTTCTAAAACCGATACGAGATTTGCCTGATGAAAATCATCCTTCGACCGTTCTTCCGATCTCAGAGGAGGCAACCACCAGTGCTAGCTCGCGTACGATTGAGCAGAATACTAGAGAAGATGGACAAGGTGGACAAGAGTTCACAAGAGAAGATGGAACTTCTACTGAAACTACTACCAGACCGACCATGTTATTAGGACAAGACCCCATACAAGACGATATAGAGAACAGTCTCGTTGAAATTGAAGATTCTGATACTATAACGGCTGATGAGGATGAAAGTGACACAAGTAATGGACAAATTTCTAAAATATATATTGAAGCTAAGGAGCCTGGGAAGAAACGCCGTAAGAAAAATCCTGAACTTGATCAAGTCAAAAATGATGGTCAATCTACGAACATAGAAAAAAACAAAATACTTGGAAACTCATCACAACTGGATTCCCATATAAAAGATGATGGAAATCAAGTTAAATTAACAAAGGGGAGCAGTAACCAGTCTAATGCAATAACCAGTATACAGGAATCTCGGACGCGGATGGAAGGTGATAACTGGAGTGACGAAATCGAAATTGAAGGGAAGACAATGGAAAGTGAAGTAGACATGATTGATTCACGAACTGAAACGCATGGTTCAAAAAAACTAACGAAAGTGATTACGAAACAACGTGTACATCCCTACAAGTCTGACGAAATCAAGTCAGGCACTTTACACTTACGGAAAGCAGATCAATATTAGTCTTCATGGCTTCGCCGCTAATTTATAGTGTTATTATGGCACTGACTCTGACTATTGCAACGGTGAATTTTAATAGCAGTTCATCACCTACAAAAATGAAAATGTTACAGTCTTTTTTAAATGTAAATGATATAGACATTGTTTTTTTACAAGAAATCGTATGTGACAGTTTTTGCTCAATTTATGGTTATAATTCATATATCAATATTGGATCGGAATATTTGGGTACAGGGTTCTTAACTAAATCCGGGTTAAATTTGGAGAATATTGAAAAACTCCCCTCTGGTAGAGGTATCAGTGGTACTTATCGGGGACATGTTTTTATAAATATTTATGCACCTTCTGGGAGTAACAAAAGATTAGCAAGGAATGACTTTTTTCAAAATGATGTTCCTTATTTGATGCGTGACCTACCCCCATCATATATACTTGGAGGGGACTTCAATTGTGTTCTCAGGCCCCAGGACTGTACCGGTGCTTACCAGCCTAGTGTTGCTTTACAACAGCTAATTAATCAACTGCAAATGGAAGACGCATGGCTACACACAGCCCGCAGTATGGAATATACATATTTCTCACACAATTCTGCTGCAAGATTGGATCGATTTTATGTATTGAAGAATATTAAAAAGAAAATTAGTCGGGTAGAAACCTCAGCCGTCCCCTTCTCTGACCATGCTGCTGTTATACTTCGTATAGCATTGAATGCCTCCTTTATTCCTATGGGTCGAACATATTGGAAAATGAATATAAGTTATTTGGAAGATATAGAGCTTAAAAATCTCGTACAACAATCGTGGGAAGTGTGGACTTTACAAAAAACACGATATTCTGATATAGCTGAATGGTGGGAAAAACTAGTAAAACCCAAAATCAAATACCTTTTCAAACAATATTCGTATAATAAACATCACGCAGAAGAAAATAAATTAAACTTTTACTTCCGATGTTTATCGGACATACAGAAGCTTTATGTGCCTACAGCGAAAAGTCGATCTGATATGAGTTGTATGAAAGCAAAAATTACAAATATATACCGGAGGAGACTTGAAGGAATCAAAATACGTAGTCGGGTGGCACTAAATGTGTTAGACGAAAAGACGAATCTATATCACCTATTAGCTGATCAAAAACGTCGTAATAAAAGTATGATCCTGAAAATTAATAATAACGATGGACAAGAATATACTACACAACATTCAATTAGTCGTGTGTTTTACGAACATTATAGTCATTTATTCAGTAACGAAACAGTTCGGCACACTAATCTAGACAATTTTTATGGACCTGCACCATATCGAATCTCGGAAATGGAAAATGAAAATTTGGAACAACATATCAGTAAGGAAGAAGTTTATGCAGCTCTTTTGCAAGGGAAAAAATCAAAAACTCCTGGCAGCGACGGAATCCCACAGGAATTCTACCTTAAATTTTGGGACCTAATAGGCACCGATTTTACTGAAGTTCTCAATGTTATTATTACTAGACAGAGACTTTGTACATCCCAAAGACGTGGGATCGTAGTCCTAATTAAAAAGAAAAACGGGCACGACCATGTGAATGATTATAGACCAATCAGTCTCCTAAATTATGACTATAAACTGTTAGCGAAGGTATTGACCAACAGGATACGACCACTTCTTAGCCAGCTCTTACATTCAGAACAGCATTGCGGAATAATAGGACGTAATATATTTAATGTCATATGTTCTTTAAGAGATGTCATTGCTCATGCCAATCACTCCCGAAACAAATACCTTATAGCCTCCTTGGATTTTCATAGGGCATTTGATAATCTTAGTCATGAATACCTGTTTCACTGCTTGTCTTGGTATGGGTTTAGTGTGAAGTTTATATCTTATATACAGACCTTATATACTAATATTGTATCAGTTATTCAAATTAATGGTTTTCAAACACCAGAGATTCCTGTTTCTAAATCAGTTCGTCAGGGCTGTCCAGCATCTATGACATTATTTATCTTAGCCCTACATCCTCTGCTACTGAAGTTAAATGAAAATATCACTGGTGTATCTTTTAATAATTATCATCTGTCTGTGGCGGCGTATGCTGATGATGTGAACGTAATCCTTGCAAATGAAGAGGATATTCAACACATGACGGATTCTCTACATCAATATTCTGCGATGTCTGGACTAAAGCTAAACTATCACAAATCACACATACTACCTCTTGGGCCCTGGGATATTCAACCTCAAGTTGCTCCTTTCACAACAATTACATCCTTAAAAATTCTAGGTATTTTATTTGCACCATCCATTATTGAAATGCAACAACAAAATTGGAAAATTGTCTCCCAGACAATTAAAATTACCGCTCAACAGCTTTATTATCGTGATCTCACTTTACATCAGAGAAGTTGGATAGTGCACACATTTCTGCTATCGAAATGTTGGTACCTGGCCCAGGTGCTTCCAATAACAATTACCTTTGCAAGGCAAATAACGAGTGCAATATGCTGGTTCTTATGGAAAGGAAGCACCTTTCGTGTGCCCCTGTCAACTCTGTGTCTCCAACCCACTGAAGGGGGGATAGGACTACTAAATATTCGTTTGAAGTGTATGGCCTTATTTTTAAATCGCGGACGGAAAATACAGCATACTCTATCGTGTTTTTCCGCTTTCTGGCTACAGTTTTGGACGACAGCAGGTGATTTGCGAAATCCTCCTGATTTACGTGTTGTGCCACGATATCTCAAGTACCTTTGGACTTATATACAAGAATGGAGTTATCTAGACCCCGCTCAGTTTATCGTAAACAAAAGTTTATCAAAGGCAATTTACAATACATTAGTACCAACTGTTCCTGTTGCTCCTCTACGTATTCAGCGTATTGTACCAGAGAATACCAAGTTCACTCAACTTTGGAAGAATATAAATTCTCGGGTACTACCGGTGACAGTGCGTTCTGTGTGGTATACAGTAATTCATGATATAATCGCAACAAAAGAACGTTTATTTAAAATAAACAGAGTAAACAACGATGTGTGTCAGTATTGTCAACAGAAAGACTCCTTGCATCATCGTCTTAATACTTGTACAAGGAATCTATCCATACGAGAACAATTTGGGAAATATGTGAAGGACAATAATATATTTGGAAACGATACTCTTCATCCTACAATGTTTCAATTACCAGACTTTAATCTCAAGCCACAGCAAAGACAAAATGCTGCTCTGTGGTTGATAGGTCATACAGTAACTTTCCTTATTCAGAACCAAGAGAATACCTTTAAAACACAATACGTAGCTTATATTAATCAGGCTAGAAGGAACAGAATTCTCTATCGAAAATGGGATCTTTTGTTTGGGAATTATCTCGGGCACTTAGATTAATTAAATTTGATAGTACAAACACTTTCAATAGGACATATAAGCCTAATTTAAATACATGTCTTTATTTTAATTTGTCTTAATGAAATAAAGTTCCTTCTGAGTATAGAGTGGGTGGTTTCTCCCGGAATGAATGACTTTTGTTATTGGATGAATGAACATGCACTGTTTGCTTATTATAGAGTGAAGGAATTACTTAAATAGTGCAAGTCAGATTTCTATGTTATTTTATAATGGTTAATACCTATTTACAAGGTTATTTAAAGTATCTACGGGGGAAAAAGTATGCATGGAATTTGTTGTCACTACAGCATACATTTTCTATCAGTTTATTGATTCGATTGAAGTGTACGTGTGAAATTGTGTCAGTACTGCATACTGGCTATAACAGATTATTTGTCCAGGTTGAAAAGTATATGTGATTTGGTTTTAGTACTGCATACTGGTAATATCAGTTAAATTGTTTAGCCTAAAAGTGTAATGGAAATTTGCTCTCAGTACTGTATACTGATTATATCAGCTTATCTGTTCAGATTGAAATGTATATGTGTTTTGGCTTCAGTTTTGTATAATGGTAAAATCAATAATTTGCTTAGTTTGAAGTGTACATACGAAATTATTTCAGTACTGCATACTGATATATTAGCTTACTGTATAACTTGGAATGTACATGTGCACCATTATTAGTATTGTATACTGTTATATTAAATTTATTGTTAAAAAAAAAAAAAAAAAAAAAAACGATCTGCCTGTCTGTCCTATGCAGAAGTTGTTGAGTTTGTATACGTCTGTGTGGTTGTATTTGTTTGTTTGTGTTGTTTGTGTGTTGAGATGTTTTTGTAGAGTGTTATTTGTTCTGTATGCGATGTTGTAATTTAATTTCTTGAATGAGGTTGCAATTTTGTGTGTGTTTTTGTTTTCGTATGTTAGTGTGATGTATTTTTTGTGTTCTTGTGTTTGTGTTGTATTCTTATGTTTTTTGTGATTATGTTTTGTCTTACGTATTATGTTGTCTATTATGTTAGGGTTGTATCCGTTTTCTTGTGCTATGTATGTGATTGTGTTTACCTCTTCGTTGTAATCCTGTTGGTTCATAGGTATGTTGAGTAGTCTGTGTACCATTGTTCGGAATGTAGCTTGTTTGTGTTGTGTGGGGTGGTTGGATGTGTTGAGTATGTGTTGTTGTTGTTGTTGTGGGTTTTCTGTGTACTTTGAATGTGTGTTTGTTGTCTACTTTCGTTATTGTGATGTCTAGAAAATTTATGGATTTGTTGTTTTCAATTTCTAATGTGTAGTGTAGCTTTGGGTGTATTTTGTTTATGTGTTGATGTAGGTTTTGGATCTCTCTTTTGTTTCCTTTGTATATTCCTCTTTTTTACTTCAGTCTTTAGTGTTTTTTAATTATTCTACTAAATTTTGTAATTTCATTGATTTTTATATTGTGCTTTAGAGCAAATTTGTTTTTGTAGGAAATGCTCGCCAATACGAGCTTGCTCAGACGGGAGTGCGCTATGTTTATTGTGTTTTTTCATTTTGTATTGTACGCGTAGTATGTAGGAATAAATACAAAATGTAAGGGATAGAAATATGGTTTTGAGTTCTTTCCAGTTTTTATATTTTATTACATTTATTTATTTATACACTATTTTGACAGCCTATCATTATTTCGAAAATAACACTATTTCGGTCACCACATCTTGAAGATTGATACAATATTATTGCGTAGAGAAGTCTGTTAGAGATCACATGCAGTTACCTTATACACCGATTTCGTTGCATGCTTTCTGCTAACGGATTCTCTCATTTAGAAATCACAAAGTGGGCAGATAATTGAACACGATCTGCGAATGTTGTTGACTTAAAGAGAGATTTCAGCTTAGGCGCACGTCACGATCCAGAATGAAAACAACTTGGTTAGCGGTCATTACATAAAAATTGATGACAATTGTTTCCAGACTTGTTGCCTTGTCTGGTCTCTTCTTTAAGGAATGGTCCTTTTGACCGGCCCGTCCTTCATTTCATGAGAATTCTTGATTGAGTACTTCCTGCTCATGTGAAGAGTATAGCGCAAAAACACTGCTTAAGACAACGCTGAAAAAGGAACACAAATCCTAACTATATGTAGGAAAATAGATTTCAACATGTCTGCCAGTAATCGAACATTGATTAGACTTTAGAATTACGTGATGAAGAAATTTAATGTTACGGAATAATCTAGTTGGATGGTCATTATCCAAGAGAAACGTAGGGTAAGGCGGTACATTTCAGTTCCTCGTCATTTCATCCATCATATGTAATAGTAAAAATAGACCGGGGTGATGTCTGGAAGTAGTACGACTTTTCGATGTTGATATAGGTTCCAAGAGTTTGGGGCTCCGGGCTCTGGGTTTGGTCTCGTCAGTAGTTGGTGGGACCTTAACTATAAGGCCCGTCTGATCCGCCATCTGTCGGACTTATACAATCAGCAAATCACCACATATATACCTTAGAATGGGACTAAACGGCTTAAGAATCCATCCCGGATTCAGCCTCTTGAAATCAATCAATCAATCAATCAATCAATCAATCAATCAATCAATCAATCAATCAATCAATCAATCAATCAGTACCTCTCCCCCCTATATAACCAGGAAGCCGTACAAAATGCTCCGTACAAAAATGTCTAACTTAACCTCGCATTAACCTCCTCAACCAGAATAGCAGATATGATTACCTGGCTTACACAGCATGGTATTTCTTGTGACTTAAAAAATGTACAAACCAGAATACTATATTCCTTTGTAAAATTCAAGAAACTTGGCTTTAAACATTCGAATTTGACATTCTCCTTGATGGGTATGTTCATACCGTTCTATGACTTCCACCTTACCATCCACACTCATTGAATTAATATAGGATTAAAAATGTTTAGCAAAGAAAAATGTGAACTTGCCATGCGATTTTTGGACGAGAAATGTCGATTAACAGTAAAATACTGCCGGCGAGTTCGACACATTGAAGAAACTTACATGACTCAGGAACTATTAATTGATTCCGTAATAGAACAACTGGTAACTGACATGAGAGATGTTAGTGATACAGATGATGATGATGATGATGATGATGATTATGAAGGTGTGATTGACGGTGATGGTAGAATTAGGAATGATGCAGATTACATTAGTGGAATTGAGATTCTGTAAACCCAAGGAAGACGTTCAGGGAACCGATGAGCAAAGTCAGATACAATTTATATTGTGACAGCGACGTGAGATTCGAACTCACGACCAGCGTCCCGCAAGAAAGCAGATCGCGCGGGGAAAGCGCGCGGCGGAGTAGTGGGGAAAGGGGCCTACACGCGAGGGGAGGCTGCGCACGCAGCTTCTACTTAACGCAGTGAATGGGAAACGGACCTTCCCGACTCTTCGAGAAGTCCGTCGAAGTGGAGATATCGAGATAATTCTCTACACACCTGTAGAAATTTCTCGCAACTATGATTTTGCTATAAAAGAAGAAGCGCCAGCGAACTCGAGCAGAGTTTTCAGTTATTCAGTCAGTGAGTAAGCCAGAGCAAGCAAGCCAGACTTGTGTGCCGGAGTTCGACTCGAGTGTGCGTCCGCATCTGCGTCAGCATCCGAAGGCCTGAGTTCGAGTGCAGTGGACCGCAGTTGGAGGGACCTGAGTTCGAGTGCAGTGAACCGCAGTTGGAGGGATCCGAGTTCGAGTACAGTGAACTGTCTCTGAAGGTCTGTGGTTCGAGATACTGTGAACTCGAGTGACTGAGATAGAAGAACTGTGAACTGAGAACTGATAGTTCTGATTTGTAAATAGTGCTTTGTAAATATTAGTTAAGATTAACAGTTCATTGTTGTTCGTACTAGTCCAAGTAAATTGTCATTGTCGTCGGTGGAGTTTTATAACGAATACTGTGTTGAGTGAAGATCCAATTGTTGACGAGAGCGTTTAAGGTGGATTGTAGAAAGGAATTATTGTGGCGAATAAATTACATTTTTGTTACTAATAAAATTCACAATATTTTGTTCTTATCGATAATATTATGTTAACGTGAATAGCTGCATTATTATGTATGGACAGTGTAACACTTGTGTTCCCCTTTTAGATTCATTATGTTGAAGAAGGGAAGCATGTATCAGGCAACGCATTGAATTCCACTCTGCGCGTATTTGGTTCAGGTTTTATCTTCCCAACTGTACTCGCTAATGTTGTACCGGTAATCTAACTACTGACTAGAAACATTTACGATATATACCCTGTAGTAAGTGACGTAGACATTGAGAAAAATAGAGAATAGATTTCCTTTTAGTAAGTGACGTAAAATTAAACATTGTCATTATTATTACAAGTAGACTTTGTTAAAAAAAAAAATGTGTATTTTGATGAAACATGCAAATGTAGTTCTAAATAATTAGTGTAACTCTTCAATTCACTGACTTACAGCAATAATGTTTGTATTCTTATAGTTCCCTTAATGTTGGAAGATAATCAACTCGACTGATTTCATAGCTTTGGATTTTTAATACTTCCCCTACTGTTATTATTGCTGGCTTCGAATATGCTAGACACGAAGCTCTGCAACGCATGTGACTATCATCTATAACAAAATGACGCAGGTTTCATCTCAGTCAAATTTGCTGCAGAAAAAATCCAAAAGTTGCAGCTTACTCGAGGATATATAGTAATAGGTCAGTTTATGAAATAGATCTAATGTTTTGGACTATCAAACTTCTGACCGGAAGAGGGAGATGACCTTTACTTAGCGATGTGTTGATGGTGATATCGCTTAAAGAAGTGACAAACTTAAAGAATTCTGTGCTATACTTATAAAATTATGATAGGGGCAGACAACACAATCAAAATATACTGAACAATGAAAGTTGTAGGGGCCTTCTATCCAAAATTAAATACAAAATTCTATCGGCCACAAAAAAGTATAAATATACATAGGCCTACATGTTTTTTTGAAGGTTCTCATATAATATGTAAACTGCTATACGTATAGCCTCTATGCCAGCGTTTCTCAAACTTTTTTGAAGTGGGGACCACTTTTTAAAGTCAGAACAGTTCCGCGGACCACCTGACTCTTGTTCCCTTCGAAAGCAAATTTATCATTTTCGCAGCATATTTTAATGCCAGTATACCTATATTTTGAAATTGAATTAAGGTTCGGTACTTTGGTCTTCTGTTATGAATTCGGGTGGTCCCTGGCTGGGCTACAGGCGCGGCGCCAGATGTGCAGGGAAAGTATGTCGAGAAACACCACGTACATAGTGCTTTAAAATCCCTATTTTGGTTCTGAGAGTAGAATGGGAAGTCGATAGACGGGTAGGGTAATAAATTTCATAAAATGCAGTACTGGGAGGAAAAGTGAAATTCGATTGCCATGTGTCATTTCAAAACTCTGAGATTTTAAGCTATAGTGCGATACGCAATTCGTTTGAATTTTATTTTTTCTTCTGTCTTTTTTGAAGGACCATAAGGGCAGACCTCGAGGACCACAGGTGGTCCGCGGACCATAGTTTGAGAAACGCTGCTCTGTGCCAAACGTCGCAGCAATGGAAGAAGGTGCCAATCGACATTCGAAAAGTAAGTTCCTTGCAATATACAATAAATGAAAAGACACAGGACAAATATCACATTTTCACTTTGTTAAGAAAGTCGACAAGAAATATCTTGGAATTAAGCAAACAATTGATGGGTTTTAAGGGAACAACGCCATTAAGAACAAAAATAACTGTTAATAATGAAATCATAGAGCAAGTGAACTGTTTTAATTACCTAGGGTGCATGATATCATATGAACAAATTAACTACATAGATAGGAAGCTCTCTAAATTCCAGCAGTTAATTGGCACGTGGAACCAACCCGCATTCCATACCGACTACACCATTATAAACCCCAAGGGAGAAGACGAATCGGACGCCCTAGAAAACGCTGGAAAGACCAGTTTTAATATTGCTATGGAGACGAAACAGGCCAATGGGCCAAAATCGTATTGTTGATGATAATAATGAATTTAACAATTTTTAATTAGGCTTATAGCTTTAATTTCTCTTTTAATTCTCTTAAATGCAATAATAATTAATTCGTTTGTCTCTGTACAGCCTTTTTTTTAACAATTCATGCATACTTTTAGCGCACTGATGAAACATATTTTTGAGACTTAAATGTAATTAAATTTTCCCACGACAAGTTACAGGCCTGTCCTAGCCAGTGTAGTAGTGGGATTGTCACTTTATAGCCTCTAGGCAGGAATGCATTTTACAGCATTTGCTCTGTAGAAGTTGGGACAGTACCGCTGTGCCTCCGTTCCTATTGTCTCGTTAGTAACAACAGGATGTACCACGTGAAGGTGAGGTTATGAATTGGATAGGAGAGGCTTTTGAACCCTTAGAGAAGAGTAAACTTGCTTCAGAAAAGACAGATGACATTGTGACTGATTTTTCTTTCTCAAACTCCTCATTGAGAAACAGAGAATAAACTATCGCAACACATTTGGCTTTACTGGTTGTGATAAAACATTGTAGAATATAGGATTAACCGTGACATTATTTAATAATCTAGGTTTCAGAACAACTAATCGTCACAAATTATGAAGTCTGTAACGTCAACAAAACATGTGTAAAGGAAGAAGTGGAATCATATAGTCTTACTAGTAGGTAAGTAATGGCGTAATGTAAACTCTCGCCATTTTTCTGTATAGTTTCCATGAAAAATTTAATTGAGTATTGGAGATTAGAAACCCACACAGGAATAGTGACCAACAGACCTCGGTCTAGAGCCATCGAGTCACCAGACTGAAGTTTGGAACGCATGGCGTAAAAATGGCGTCATGACCGGTGGGGTGGGGTGGCATTGGGAGAATACAGTTTGTTTCGTAACAAAGTGCATTACCGTCTTCCTTATTGCTGCTTGTCGTGTGTCCGTGCGATCACCATACGTATTAAGATCCTGCAAGCAAACAAGTATCTTATTTTATTTATTTCATTATTTACATATATATTCATATTTTTTGTGTTAACGTTAATTTAGCTGTATAATTCACACTATTGAGGAACATGTCTAAATTAAGAACACCATGCGTTCCCTTTAGAACGAACTTATAGAGAAGTTCGGAAAGGAATACTTTCTTAGTAAAGGAAAAAGCACTTTATTTTGCAAATTGTGCAAAAAAGATGTGACAAACAGAACGAGATTCTTTGAAAAACACTAGCAAAAGGCAAATGGTGAATGTTAAATTACACAGTCAGAACAGACCATCAATATCAAAATCAGGCATAGAATATCAAAATGAATATTCCATCGAGATTTATGTATAGTCTAATGTTGGTACATACCAACATCCTTTTCAACAAGATCGAAAAATATATTTCAAAGTTTTTTTTAAACTTATTTTGATGAAAATAGGAGATGCTTTTCTTTTGATGCATTACGAATGTGCCTTGTAATTCGATGCAATAAAATGTATTTAATGTACTGTATATTTCACCTTTTCTTTTCACACTCAGAAAATGATTATT
This sequence comes from Periplaneta americana, assembly GCF_040183065.1. Taxonomy (NCBI): domain Eukaryota; kingdom Metazoa; phylum Arthropoda; class Insecta; order Blattodea; family Blattidae; genus Periplaneta; species Periplaneta americana. The sequence continues at coordinate 104,683,641 of NC_091132.1, read as the reverse complement.
TTATTTTGTTAAAACATGTGTAGTATAATGCAAATTGAAAGTGTAATATTAGGAAATTATTTTATCTATTAGAAATGCACTATATATTTTTAATCTGTGAACGTGAACATTTATTTTGTGCACTACTGTGACTGAATGTTTACATGGTGAAGGAAGGAGTAATTGGACTCTCCGTCTTCCATTCTCCTCGATTTACACAACACTATCGTCCGTGCGTTCGTAACTTACTACGTTTTGGTACCCTGGACCGAGACCTGGTGATCCAACCACTCTCAAAATGTACGAGATACTTTTTGTAGATGACCAAATTTTTGTTACCAAAACATAAGGCGAACTCCAGAGTATCATCTACAACTTAAAAAAAAAATTAGAAAGGTCATTTAATATTGAAATATCTGTAAACAAAACCAAAGTCATGATTTTCTTTGGAAAAGATTATATCAGAAATAAAACTTGTGTCAATAATTGAATTCTTCAACAAATTAATTCTCTTAATTACTCGTACTTAGGCTGTGGATTGTCGTACGTTGAAGAAAAATATATGTCTATGAAAATATAAAAATTTATTAAGATTATTAGACTCATAAATCCAAATTTGAACCATTCTAGTGCAAAACCACACTGGGCTAAAAAGAGGTTGAACTTTAATAGTAGGCCTACATGGAAGAGGCTTGGATTATAAGGAAATCAGATTAGCTTCGAGTCAAAATCCCAATTAAGTTTCTTCAAGACAGTGATAAACTTATCAGAAGTGCCCTCAAACAAATTCTACAGCTCCCAACGGACACGCCAGACCATATGCTTTATTCTGATATGAAGTGTAAAGGTCTTGGCCTCTTCAAAGCAGAGTGGGAAGCTCACCTTCTGCACGCCAATACTTGTCACGTCCTCGCACTGTCAGCCAATCCCTACGTCACAGCCACTCGAGATCTCTTTACTGAAAGCACCGAATGCGTCAAATCTTTGCAGTTAACCGAGACATACGACGTAATTAAAGACCCACGAACCAGTTTGTATGACGCTCGACACATGAGGAAAAAACTGCGAGAAAAGGAATTAGACATCATGAAGGCCTAACCTCTAGCGAGTGGCGCGAAGCTATTAAAATGACTGCACACGTGTCTTCCGTACGTTCCCTTCCGGGCAGGACTCGGGACAACATCCTCTGTCGCGATGCCACAGAGAGCCAGAAACACTTGCACATGTCCTGGGCTCTTGTCCGCACGGTGAAGTACTCCGTAACTCAGGACACTATAGAATTCGTTCGATGATCGTCGAACAGTTTAGATCAATTAATTTTCAAGTGTTCGAAGAAGTTCACTGACTGGCAGACAATGGCAGTACAAGAAGAATAGACATGACTGCCATCCCACCAAATAACAACAATGGTTACATCATCGATCCCACCGTTAGATTTGAAAAATAAAGGAGCCAACCTGAAGATATAAATAGGGAAATAAACGACATCTATGCACGTACCGTTCCATATTTCATGGACAAATACGGCCTACAACAAATTGACGTAATAGGCCTATGGTTGGAGCGCGCGGAACTATTCCCGGCTTTTTCTTCCAAACTTGGCAACGTTTCGGCCTACAAAGGAAGGCAATTGATGACATCGTTCTTGCAGCTCTGAGAGGATCCATATTTCTACTCCGAAACCATCTCTACGGTCAACAGTGATCTTCAAATCACTAATTAGTACCTGGGAGGAAGAGAAGGCCTACTGGCCTTAGCTCTGCCAGATTAAGTAAATAAATTATTAATTATTTATTCAATCATTTCTTGTCGTTGTTGTGTGACTCCATTAAACTTAAACAAAATTATGTATGTTATTTATATTTTCAACTGCCTATTGTACAATATGCTCTGTCTTTGTGGCAGCCTGTTAATACAGGGAGCTGTTATCGTTTAGATAAATAAATAATAATCGTTGAAAACAGGTAGGTATTCACCTTTGAGGCATGAGACGAACTTGGATGTCTTGAAGTTATTACATTTTGTATTTATTTAGGACTACAGATTTAATTGGATAGAGGTAATTGTAGGATATGCAGAAACTCCTATTCTGTCAGCCTAAGGGAAAGAAAGTTTGGGATGACAGAATAAACGACTGATGAAGATCATAGCAGGTCACGAGGTCTAAAACGGGAAAGGATGATGTTGATGATGATGATGATGATGATGGTGATGATGATGATGATGACGATGATGGTTATGATGATGATGATGATGATGATGATGATGATGATGATGATCGAGTTAGGTTGTCTTTTGAACCGACGTAACTTGTGTACTTCTGAAATGTCGAAAACGACCGACTTTGGTTGCTTATGAGACGAGTTGCACTAAGCGTTTCTGTGATTCAAATTATTCTCGTGTTGATAGGTCTAATGCTTCTCCGTTCCTCCATGCATCTCAACTCTTAAAAATATTTCTGTTCCGTTTCATAGTCCCATTCTCTCCATTATTTCTTGTTAAATGCATTTGTAACCCGTATTTCCATGTCATTGTCATTTTTTTTTTATTTTAAACAACAGTAAGAAGCTTGGAGATAGTTTTAAATATATACTCAATTTATATGGCTAATATAATTATTTGTGCTACAAGGGAGGTAAGTAGTAATTACCAGTCGAAGTCTAATCACTTACCTCCCAAACTGCGTATACTATTTTTTTCCACTTCTACGTAAAAAAAAATTGTATTTTCAAAAATTAGCTTGGATTTACATCTGATAATATCAGTGAACGCGTTTGAGTGTTCTTTAGTTTTACTCAAAAAATGTGGTTAGGATTAACATCTATTAATATTATTGAACGCGCTTCAATATTTTTTTTTATTTTATTACATTGTTTGTTGCTATATAGGTTGTAAAACTGTTTACACATAGAGAAATGTGGCAGGCATTTTGAAAATTGTTTTGTAGTTATTAAAAATGATTTCAGTTGATGTTGAAGAAGCATCAAGGGCTGCTTGTGAGTTTTTACTGCCGCAGAAATAAAAAAATCGATATGAACGTTCGTACAAGATGTTTAACCCATTACTGCATAAAGTTATTAATGACTTGAAAATGCATTTCTGAGTGTAAGTTTGCTAGTTTGTGACTTAAGAATGCTTTCTTACCATTTTTATCTTCATTTACTTTCTGGGATAAAAATTAAGGACCGTCCCATAAATAGGACGCTATGCATAATGGTCAGTGACAGTAGCTGAATAGAATAACCCCTCTTTTAGTTCCAATAGTATTTATGTATTTATTATGTAGCAAATACATATACACATTTTAGAATCAGTGGTTCAACTGCCCTCCTCACACAAGCCTACGCATTGCACAACACTATTGTATTTTGTGTGTGTGAGGGCGATGGTACGATCATCCACTCCTCCTCTTTATCCTTCTTATATTGGCTGCTTTCGCCAGGTGGACAGCACATTGGAAGGATTGGATGTGCGCAGTGGAAGACTTTTAGAAATGAATAGTGTGAATTTGTAAAACAAATATAATTAACAATAATAAGTAACAATGTACATAAATGAAAAATGAAATAACAATAAATATGAAATAGGTGAGTGAAAATAGGACAAGCTAATCTGAAATGATATCCCCAGGATATGTAAATCATGTAAGTATCACAAGGCTGAGGCCAACACACTTATAAGTGATTAAACAATCTAATATGGCCGTCTCTCGACAATCAGTGACTAACCTATTAGCCATATGTTCATGAACCACTCTTTAAATATATATATATATATATATATATATATATATATATATATATATATATTAGCTATCTGAGTATGAATCTGAACATAACACCCAGCCGGCACATTAACTTAATAATGATCCATTCGAGCATAGATACCACTCAATCTGAGTAACCAAACTATAAATACATATACACTCAATAAGAAAGAAACTCTACCCAGGATAAGACATTACATAACTGATCACTATACATTACCCATTGCACATATTGCTCACATACTCTGTGCAAATTGCACTAACACAAATCTCTGCACTTTACAAAATAAACACCCACCGGAGAGAGAGAGGGATGGAGACAGATACACGTAATAAGTAAGGGACGATAATTCCAATCTCAGGGATCGTTTAAATAGCAACAAAACTCGACGCATGTGATAACAAAATAGCGGCGAAGGAAACCAATAATCAAATGGAGCAGGGAATACACTAAAACAATATGTGAGACCGTAATCGCTGCTTTATCACTCTAACCGTCTCGGAACATGAACTCACGTTTCAAATCAAATCTCATTACATAATTCCCAAATACAATTTACCTCAAACACATATATCTCAGAAATATATTACTCAAATGCAAATACTAAAACTTGCCCCCAAGACGTATCACTAGCAAGCGATATTTCAAACTACGATCCACTAAAATCCCAAACACACACAACGCAATTTAATTACTCCACTGATCTATCTCCAACACGTACAAAGCCCGAGTCACGTTGTCTATATCTGCCGCGTACTAAAATGCTAAGTCTTGTTAAATGTTTCTGTCGCGTACGAGAGCTTGAATCTGAGCCAAGTGTTTCCGAATATCTCCCGCGTAGGAGAGCCTAAATCTTGTTAAGTGTATCTGCCACGTACCGGAACCCGAGTGACGCTCCGTGTATCTCCATAAAACAGGTAAACTCTCTCCCCTCTATCCTCGTGAGACGTAATGACCCGGCCAATAGGATTATTTGGAAAGAACAAATGAAGGGATTGATAGCGCTATCTATTCTGTGACGTCTGAGAGCGCTCTGACGGATGAAGTGACGTACTAGATAAACGGCCGTGGTAGTAGGCACGGCTCAGTGGTAAGGGTAGAAACATTTAGGGTGGAGTCCAATTTGACACTTGCTGTAGATGGACTTTGCTTTCTCTGTACAATTAGCACACCTTCGCAGAGTTTCATTTTCAACTGGCCAGTGGTGTTGACCATCAAATCTTATGTCTCCTGATGGAATGGGAACAATTTTTCCTTAGTGGGAACTCACCCCATGCCTTTTCAGTATTGTAAAAGCCAGGAGACGGCAAAAGTTGAGGAGCGGTTCTGAAGAGTTTTGAGGCTTCATTTTTCTGTACAGAAACCAAGCATTTACTATTGCAACATCAAGAAAATAAGCGAAGATGGACAACCACTCTGTTGTTGCCGCTGTTGCTAACATCGGTACTGCCAACGCTGGTGTTGCTGCTAGTGATGGTGCTGCTATTGCTGCTGCTAGCGCTGGTGCTGATGGTGGTGATTGTAAAAAAAATCGTCGCTCTACAGCCCATGAAGGGCCAAGACCGACCAGCCTGCTGCTGGTCTCACGTCCACATGCCGAAACAGAGGTGGACAATCATCCAACCAGAATGGCGGTATCGTGTGGTTAGCACGATGATTTCCCCCTAGCCGTTATAGCTGGTTTCCGAAACCGGATTTTCTCTACCTATCGTAGCTCCACAAATGCATGATGGTGCTGGGTGGGCACCGGTCCCATACACTGGCCGAAATTTCATGAGAAAATTTCTTGCCCCATGAGGACTCGAACCAGCGCGCATTCCGTAACGCGAGTCCGAGGCAGGATGTCTTAGACCACAATGCCACGGCGCGGTATGTTGATGGTTGTAGTAGTAATAATAGTACTTGTAGTTGTAGTAGTACGATGGCCTTCTACCTGGAATTACCTTCCCTGTCTTGGAAATGTTCATATATTAGCTTCCTTCTCTTCGGACGGCAATAACTTGTGCGAGAAACCTCAGCTCCATTTTTGTCTAATGTACTTTCAAAATCATTTGTTGCAGCTTTTATGTTAGAAGACTCTGGCATACTTTCATCAACAATATCATCTTCATTATCATCATTACATTTTTTTTTTTTTTTTTTTTTTTTTGTAATTCCGCTTTACTAAGTAGCATTTTACCGCCAAGATTATTCAAATAAGCCTCATGCTCGTCATCCGATTTATCACTGTATTTATTTGTATCATGGAAATCTTCTGGAGGGGTGACATATATTAGACTCTCATTATTATTATTTTGATTTTCCATTAACCCCAGAATTTCACTCACGGTTAGACTGGAAATAAAACAATGTAATGGAAACCATATACATATTATAGAATACTACAGGAGTGCACAATGCATGGCGTCCTATTTTTAGGACGGCACTTTATTTCACCTTATACCTAGCAACATATAAGAAAATTTTATTGTTGTTATATACCACATGAAAACTGAAGTATTCAACTCATCGTGTGAAAATAAAAATTAGATTTCTGTACCATCATTACAGAATAACTAAGAATGAACTTACACGCGGTGCGTCACAAAATACTGTTATCCTGCCATCTTGTAAAAAATTAGCTGGTATGAACAAATGTTCGCGCGGAATTCATACACTGCAACATCATAATACAATGTAATAATTTACCTTCTAAACAATGCCTCCAACTGTACTAAACAAGAAAAAGTTCCATAGAAATCAATATTTTACGCACGTCCCATTTTTAGGACGCTATGCAGTAATGGGTAAGGAATGGTGTGGTGTTAAGGAGACGATTATTTGTAAACCTCTTTGTTAGCATATTTCTTTGGAAAATCAGAAATAGTAAACTCAGCAACTAGTTTGTGGTGTGAACATTCTATGTTAAAGGCAACTCTTTTCATTGAGGATAATATTGACAAATCAAATAATATTCATGTAAATGTTGTAATCAATATTAACAGATGTTATAATTGCAATGTTTCTATAAATTTCAGTTGTCCGCAATAGACTGAATGAATGAATGAATGAATGAATGAATGAATGAATGAATGAATGAATGAATGAATGAATGAATGAATGAATGAATGTATCTTCGTATTTGTTTTTACTTACCTACCTAGAGAGATAAGTAAATTACTTATCTCCCGCTACCTATAGAAACCAAAGATGTGACGGTAAATAGATTTCCTTCCTTAGAATCAATTCAATAACAATATACTTACTAGAGTAGAAGTGGGAAAAATATTTCTGAGTTATGTGCATTGCCGAATTCAACTCCATATCTCAATATTAAATTTGTAATTGAATTGAAAGTAGCCTGGTAATTTTAATGTATTTTTGTCATTATTATTATTATTATTATTATTATTATTATTATTATTATTATTAAAACAAGTCTATCACTTTACCTATCTAGACTGTAATATTTCATATTTATCTTCGAATAATGTAAAATCTAAATCTGCCAAATTATTACAATTAATAAGTACAGTGAAAGAAACAAGTTTCGAGAAAGTGAGAAAGGAAATCATTTTAAAATTATGTAAGACTTTGATCTTACCTGTATTTTAACATAGGTCGAAAGTTGTGCTTTGACAGTCCACAGAAACAAAAAACTCAAGCACAGAAATGAAATTACTTAAACCTCTGGTACAATACTCTCTTCGAGATAAAACAAATGAATCAGTGCGTGAAAAACGAAATATTAAATATATTACACAGGACTACGACCAGAAAATAAATTGGTATCTACATTAAAGAAGAATGTGAGAAAGACGTATTACTCTTAAAGCTTACTCAGTATAAGCCTCAGGCGAAAAGACTTATTGGAAGACCCCGAACACGTAGGAAGGAGCTGCTTTGAATATGGAGACTGGACGGATCGAAGAATCTGTTCAGATCTGTTGTTATGATGATATGATGATGATGATGATGATTATTATTATTATTATTATTATTATTATTATTATTATTATTATTATTATTATTATTATCAGGTAACAAATTTGACAGGTTATGTTTTAAGTGATTTTGATATTTATCTTGAAACTTTTGTCAGAATTGGAATCACTATAAAATATTTTATGCTCGACCATGCCGAAATGTAGTAATTATACACCTGGTAGCAGTCCTTTAATGCATGTCATTAAAGTACACCTACTCATTAAAGTACAGGTGTTTTCAGCCAATGACAACTCAGCTTACAGGTGTTCAGCAATGACAAGTCACCTTTGTACCGTTATAAAACCGCTGGTATCGATTATTCTCGGATATGCAATCGAAAGAGAATTAGCGAAAAGTCACGGAGGCTGGAAATCCAATACTGTCGCAGAAGGTTATGTTCTGCTACTATAATAATTAGCGTTAATTGTAAATAATATTCAAATAAATTCAATTTGTCATCTCGTTTTTCAATGTTGAATTCAATAATCAAGGTTATACCAAGTTTAACGGGATTACATCAAGGTCAATGACATTATTGTTCCTCGGAAAAAATCAATACTTTCGCGTCTGCGCACATCTCACAATTCACGACCTAGAACAAAGTCACTTCCGATCTTGTCAGATACAAATAAAATGTATACATCTGAATAATTTCAAGTTAGAAATATGGTCGAGCATAAAAAGTCGTATGAAACTCGCCTATAATGGTAATTAAGAAGCTCGTATGAAAATTATGAAACTCGCTTGCGCTCATTTCATAAACATCCATACTCGCTTCTTAATTACTATCATTATAGGCTCGTTGCATAATGTACTATTCTGTTTCTAAATGTTGTAATTTAAATATTTTAGTTGCTCGATAATTCATGACTTTGAACTACCACTACTATTAGAAGCAAAACCATGGTTTAATACAAAATAATGTTCTAGTTTTAAACGAAAGTAAAGTATTTTTCTTTCTTTACAACCTTGCAATGACAATAGTTATTTTAATATGTTGTGCATTGTGGTTGACACGAAACTCACCTGGGAACGTCATATTGAACACATCTGTGGAAAATTCTTTAGAACTTTGCATTTATTCAGAAGCTTTAAAATTTTTGTCCCTTCGAGTTAGGCCTACATGATGACAACATAATTTGCATATTTTAAAAGCATTATAACATAAGGAATTTCACTTTGAGGAAACAGTACGCACAAAGACAAAGTGTTTAAGATGAAAGAGAAAGCTATAAAAATCATCACAAATTCGCGTGTTTGTGAAAACTGCTGTCCTCTCTTCAAGAGAGAAAAAATGATTATCAGAAGCCTTAAATCAGGCATGTCAGAAATCAGGCTCTAAATGTGCAGTTATGTGCGCGGATCGCCGGTCTGTGCAGGTTGCATCAATCAAGCGTTGCTCTTACCCGTTCTTAGCTGGAGGGGTGTACAATAATCTATTCTGCGATTCTAGGGTTGGATTAAATAGACATTTGGACATTATAAACATAGTTAGCAGAACGAAAAAAAAAACACTTATTATCAGTGTCTATATTTGACAATTGTAATACAAGAAACTTTAGACTTACTTAGTTATACTTCACAAAGTAGTGGTTTGTAAAGCATAATTTATTAATATGATTTTTAAACAGTATTTGAAGAAAAAAAAATTGCAGTAATTTCGAAACAACAAGAAACGAACAAGTATTTCATTTTACGTAGTAGGTACTAATTATTTTAAAGTAATAGACCTTACTCTTTCATTGTTCGTCAAGCATTATTATTTACTGTGACCATTGGTGCACAAATGTTGAAGAAAATATTACACTCCCAATTAATTACATGCAGTAGGACATTGTGAAGTTTTTACACTGAAATTATTTCTTTGTTGTATGTCGATATAAATTAATATTAATATTAATATTAATAAATATAAATTAAGCTTAGAATTTAAATTCAAATATAGTTTATTTGAAAACGTTGAGAGCAAGTCTCGAAAAGTTGGGAGCGTTACACAAAGAAATTAAAAGTGTAGTTCACAAGCTGTGAAGCGACGATATTCTCTTTATGTCAGAGTTAAAGATTTATTAATATAAGTATATTGAATTAGTATTGTTACATGAAATGGAAAATTTGCCATTATATATTTTTCCAGAAAAATTTTCCGCCTTGCAAATAGTTGTTTTCTTCTCACCTTACAACCTCAAGAGCCTCACATGTATTCCTCACTATATTCTCATCACTTACCAGTTTATGAAATGAAAGTCGTAAGTCGTCTAACCGTTGATGGTTGTGTTAGTACAGACTCCAAAACAACGCCATTGTCAAGAATGTTTTGCCGTGAGAGTACTGATTAAGAAATAAGCGCTGGCAATATCATATTTTGAGAACTTTACTAATCTGATCTAAATTGTCACCTCACAACACTATTACCTCGACATAGGCTGATGAAAGCCTTTCATTTTAAAATAATTATTATTCTTGGCTGAGGAAGACATTATAACAATTATGTTATATGATTCGTAATTTCTCTTCTCCGTTATCTGTGAACTCCTCACTTTATTTATCATAACTCATTCACAGACACAGCCAAATCGGCACTCGTACTAAAACTGTGTTACTGAAACAAAAGCTGCTGCACAATGTGCAGGGTTTTGACATGCCTGCCTTAAATGTTTGAATTACAGTTACTTGTTCGATAAAAAATTTTCGCAAATATGTACCGAGGAGTCATTTTCACAATTATAAGCCTAGACATAAAGAGCTATTTGATGTAACTAAGACTAGAGACGGTTTTTTAAATCATGGCTTTAAGAGCGTCTAACAAAATTTCCAGCCATTTCCTATATCGCATGAGGAAGAGTGCATTTAGAACAGGCATGGAAAATCGCCTGTATTACGTGTTCATTCTACAAGCAATACAAATATGTAACAAGATTCGATTATCAGCAAGAATAAGTACAATCACCGCTCTTAAAGAATTCTCGAGAGCATGCATTGTATCGCTTTGACATCCCTGATTTAGAAGAACTGTCTCGGTTTGATTGTAGAAGTCCTTTTATAATATTCATTATTATTATTATTATTATTATTATTATTATTATTATTATTATTATTATTATTCATTTATTTATTTATTTATTTATTCTGGCGAAGTTAAGGCTATCGGGCCTTTTCTTCTACTTATAATTAGCCAGAAAAAAATAGTAAATGAATAAATAAATAAATAAATAAATAAATACCATTATCACCACCATTAGTATATTATTACTACTACTACTAGACTACTTTTATCATCCAGTCTGCTGTCAAAAAATCTAAAAGAATTTATAAAACAGTTATATTACCGGTTGTTCTTTATGGCTGTGAAACTTGGACTCTCACTTTGCGGGAGGAACATAGGTTAAGGGTGTTTGAGAATAAGGTGCTTCGGAAAATATTTGGGGCTAAGAGGGATGAAGTTACAGGAGAATGGAGAAAGTTACACAACACAGAACTTCACACATCGTATTCTTCACCTGACATAATTAGGAACATTAAATCCAGACGTTTGTGATGGGCAGGGTATGTAGCACGTGTGGGTGAATCCAGAAATGCATATAGAGTGTTAGTTGGGAGGCAGGAGGGAAAAAGACCTTTAGGAAGGCCGAGACGTAGATGGGAAGATAATATCTATATATATAATTTGAAATGGTAATGGAAATTACGGGAAAACGGCTGGACGGATTTTAATAAATGACCCCTCATTTTGAAGCTTGGAACTCAAAGTTTTTCGGAAAAATAGTAGTTTTCAGTGAAATGTCAATTTTTAAACATAATTTTCCTATTTTCCAAAATCCATCTGTCGTCAGTTTTGAGAACTAGCTAATAGCATTCACGGCCGACTTGATATACCCTTCGCTTTTTTGTAAAGGAGAAGCGAAGCGAGCATCAAGTTGGCCGTGTTCCATTTCAGAATAAAACAAAACACATACTACAGTAAACATTATTACACGAAGGCCATGATCTGCAAGAATGCTGACATATTTAGAGCTCCAATTAAATTGGTTATTAAAAACTTAACTTAGTAAAAATAATTTACAGGTTCGATTCTGTGGTGTGTAATTTTCTGGGTACAGCTGTGTATTGGATATTAAAAACTACAAAACTTGAGGTGATTTGATGACATTATTACCATTAGAAATGAAATATTATTGTAGTTAATGCCGTGATGTGACTATTTTTCACTAATTATACATATTAATGCTATATTAATGATATGAAAGTGAAACGTTTTGGGGTTATATAAGTAGATGTAGAGAATAACTTAAATTAGATTTTGATTTCTATATTTTACTGAGTGGCGGCTATATAGTATATGTTACTGGAAGCTATAAAACTTACGTAAGATAATAATATTATTAAAAATAAAATATTTTTATAATTATTAATCAAGAGGGGTTGGGTCTTTTTAATATATTTAATGGCGGTGTGGTGTAGATAATTATATGCGTGGTTCTCTTCAGTATTGGCTCGAGAGAGAGTATCTTTCATTGTTATGGAAGCAAATAACTTTCCGAATGTCTGGTATTCTTCGTTGAAAATAAATCTGAAAAATGTTTATTTGAACGTCTAATGAACTTAGTTAGCAGCATTTGCTGCACAAGCCACTAGTTAAAATGGAATTGAGGGAGGTGGGATATGTTGATAGATAATGGATTAATCTTGCTCAGGATGGGGACCAATGGCGGGCTTATGTGAGGGCGGCAATGAACCTCCGGGTTCCTTAAAAGCCAGTAAGTAATTAAGTACTACTACCACCAGACTTACTAGGGGCAGTGATTTAGTTTGACCGGAACGCACCGGAACACTATGTATGCATGTCGGAAACATGAGGATGCTAAACTTGACATCCAGTAAGAGTCCATTTGGCGGTTGCTAAGTTGATAAGGTAAATAATTTTTTTCAACAAAATCACTGCTACTAGCACTACTATCGCTAAATCTTTGACGCTTTTGTTATGAGCGACTTTATACGAAAATATTCGCTCCGTTAGCATATGGACTGCACAGCTCAAGATGTACGACAAAAATAAATCTCGCATTGGGAAACACGTTAAGTTCAGAGTCTATGGTGGGGAGATAAAAGTGTACATCATTAAATGATGATTGCTGACTGGCTCGCAGTGTTGTTTCCTTGCGAATTTTGCCACGTGCATGCAGAATGCGACGGCGATCAGGTGAGCTAAGGTGGGCAGCGGCTTGTCTTGTCTTCAGTGTCTCGGCTGACGACGAGCGGTGATTTATCATCATCCGGCTGCATGATTTATGTGCAGCAATCAAGCCGCGGCGCAGTTTTTAATGCGACCATAATAACGCAGCATCTCCATTGGCCCCCGCGCTCTTATAGCGCGATCACGGCTACGGCATATTTACTTACGCCCTTCATTCTATTCTTCGACATTCAGACAGATTGTAGGATAAACAAATACTGCGTTCAGATGGTAAAAATATATTTATTTAACGACCTTGTTAAGTTACAAAGGTCATTCAGGGTCGGCGAGGTGATGGTACGATAACGTAGTCGGAGAAAACCTGATCCCTGCCCACCCCGTCTGTCATAAACCTCACAGTATCTTCCGGAGTCTGGAAGGTCAAGGTAGAGCAGATGAATACAACAAAAATAATTGGCATTTAAAATAGGATAATGGAATACAGTAATGAGGAAAAGAGAGGACAAATAAAAAACCCAATGAATTGATTAACTAATTAGTAGACTGTAGACTTTTTATGCACTTATCGCAAGTTAACTGCAACTGGACATGAAGTCTCTTCTAAACACAGAGCTGAGTACGACTCAGTAACAGACCGCATTCGAACCCAATCGGAGCGATGATTACAACTACAGTGGAACTCCACAAATAGACGCTCACTCTCGTATACTTAACGATACAAGGGAAGTCAACGCATCCTCCCCCGCGCTGCACAGGGCTAACCAGTTGAACCAGTGCAGTAGTGTGCAGATACTCATACACGTTGGCAGGGAACAAAAAATGCGTACTTATGTTGAATCAGAAGTTATATACAAATACTGGAACGGTTTAAAAAAGGTGAATCAATCAGAGCCATCCCTCAAGAATGTGACATTTCGAACAGAACAGTGATAGGATAAAACAAAATTCATCTAATTACGAGGCATTCTGTAGTGATTATAAGAAGCTTTGTTATTATCAGTTGATTGTAGAATGAAAACACAGCTTATTTTGTGTATTTCCTAAATTTAATCAATAGGGATTATATATGTTCTCTCTTGAAGGGTATGCAACATTTTAAAGTAATTTAATACACAACTATTACAAGAAATGCTCAATAAGTTTTTGTAGCTTTATTCTCTTCGGCTCTAATCAACAATAACAAAAATGTAGGTTGCCAGGCGACGATAGAAAAGAAAAGATGCGAAAACAAATGAATGTAGTGTATAAACAATTGAATGCTCTTTCATATTTAAGTATAAAAATATAGGGGTGCCATTTGAAATTTCAAAGTGGGAGTGGCTGGTGGTGGGAAGTGAAATCTAAAATGCAATTAAGACTTCCCTCTTGATATCTAAATTTACGTGTTTTTTTTTTTTTTTGGTTTAAATTGAATTCAATGTAATTAACTACAGTAGTTATTTAGAGTGGGAAGTTTTGAAATGAAAGCCCCGTATGTAGATATATTTAGAGAGTTTTTCCTCCAGAAGTTTGTTTTATCTTTCAGATGTATCACGTATAGGCTATATTATACTTAATCATGGATTTGTTTTGTTATATATTTTGCATATACTACAATATATTATTTAAAATTATATACGTTAATTATTTATGTTTCGGTCCGCACGCCATAAAAAATTGTACATCCCTTATGTTTACCAATGTCCGCAGTACTCCGTAGAAAGACAGCGTTCGTACTTCGTCTCGCACACGGACCATTGCTGTGTCTATTTGTGGAGTTCCTCTGTACATCAAGGTGAACAGCAAGGGTAAGTCAGAAGAAAGACAGCATAGTACATAATACAAATTTAAAATCAACTGACGTGTATATGAAATTTATATTTAAGCAATTCTTCTCGCCATATTGAGAGTTCAACGCGTACAGTCATACGAAATACACTCACACTACTTTCGTTATTTTCAGTTTATATTAAAGTAAGTGAAAAAGTAGAACACAAAGAAATGGCAAAAAACATACAATTTTATCACAAACGAAAATAAAATTATTAATACAGCTAATCATTAATTTCATTTACCTCTTTTAAAATATAATATAAATAATGTAAAGAATCATAATTATTTTTTCTCAGAATGTGAGAAGATTATACAATAATGTCAACAGTGCAATATTGATTTCGTTCATAATGAACTCAATGGAGTTTCCTGCCGATCTATTTGCAGAATCTCAGGTTTCATCTACTGAGACCCAAATTTTGTTATCTGCTACTATTTACATTATGTAGTCTATCACTGTTTTATACCAAATCTGCAAATAATGTTTCCGTAACTTCGAATCACTTGGCAGTTTCATGTTTCTGTATTTTTCAAAATAGAATATGAGCACGAACAAAAGCATGACATAAATATAAAAATATATTTTAAAAATCAATTACATTGCACGAAAAATGATGAAGTTCAGGATGTTCCATTAGACTTGCAATACTAATGTATTGCCACTGATTTTTTAGATTTACATGAATCGTATTGAATTTTTGTCGATCACTTGAAAAATATTGTCTACCAAACTGCTGTACAAGTAATCGCCATTTTCAAACTTGCAGACTTCTTTACTTTTGGCGAATTTATTAATGTTATATTCTACCGTCCGACCACCACGTCACTAGTTATGCACGAGTGTACGTATTCTCGTCCCCCTTCACGTCATTGCTGCTGGAATACACTGCACTCATAGTGAACGTTACGTGACCTTGATCCAGTGTTTCAAAGTCCTCAGTCTACTAATGAGTAGTATATAACAAATGTAAAGAAGAGGCTGGGTCAGGAAGCTGTCATAACTATCTCATTATACGCCTTACGTGTTTTGAAACAATTCATTGCTATATCATATTGCAAAAAAACATTACCGCTGAAAGCTCATTTTATTTCATTTAATTATTTTAAAAATCTCTTGCTTGAGAGAAATAATTTAATTCATTCAGTCATAGCTTTCTGCTCAATGGCAGGTCTCTCACTGCAAACGCAGCTTTCTCCAATCTTCCCTATTTTCCGCCTTCCTCTTAGTGTCCACTTACGATCCATATATCTTAATGCTGTCTATCATCTGATACCGCCTTCTGTGTAGAACTTTTCCCCCGTTCACCAATCCTTCCAGTGTATCCTTCAGTAAGCAGTTTCTTCTTAGCCAGCGATCCAGCCAATGTTGTTTTCTCTCCCTGATCAGTTTCAACATTATTCTTTCTTCACCCACTCTTTTCTAGCTCAGCTTCATTTCTCAGTGTCTGTACATTTCACACTCTCCATTCGTCTCCACATCCACATTTCTAATACTTCTAGTTATTTATCTTCACTTCATCTTAATGTCCGCGTTTCTTCCCCATACAATGCCACACTCCTTACAAAGCACTTAACTAATTTCTTACTTGATTATTTTTTCAGAGTTCTGCAAAAGATGCTCATTTTTCTATTAAAAGCTATCCACCTTTGCACTTGCTGGCAACAGCTCATGTTACTACTTCTAGTACTAATACATCCCAAGTAGGTCTATTTCAAGCTGTCCGCTTGACTAATTTATTATACAGGATGGACACAAAGTTCCGTTACCCCCTACAAATATCTCAAATATACAAATATATACACTATCTACCAAAAAGTAATTGAGCACCGTTTTTGACCCTTTAAAACCTCGTGGTACCATTTCTTGCTGCTATAACAGCAGCCATTCTGTCAGGCATGCTCTCCACTAGTTTGTGCAGGATATACACTGGAATGCGTCGCCATCCTCTTGCAACATGACACTCAGTTGGACAATGAAAGTTGGCCGCATTTCCCGAGACCTCAATCGCCGGTCCAATTCTAACCAAAGGTGCTCAATGGGATTGAGATCAGGACTCTGTGCAAGCCAGTCCAACCGGTGAACATTATTGTCTGCATACCACTGCATAGTAGCCGCCGAAACATGGGGCCAACTTCCTTTGTCCAACTGAGTGCCATGTTGCAAGAGGAATGGCGACACATCCCAGTGGATATCCTACACAAACTAGTGAAGAGCATGCCTGAAATGGTGGCTGCTGTTATAGCAACAAGAGATGGTACCACGAGATTCTAAAGGGGTAAAAGCAGTGCCCATTTACTTTTTGGTAGATAGTGTAATTCCAATCGTAATGCAGACAAACATGCACTTTACATCACCTGTGTGCCCTAAGTGTCCGGATGTCAATATGTTCCCTACCATTATCTTCACACAAAATAATGCGTTGCCAGGTACGATGTGATATTCGCCTCAGCATTGCGGGTGTAATCTGTTGGAAAGCACGTCGCACGGCGTCCTTCAATTCATCAATGGTGTTGTAACGTTCCTGTGCAACAATGCTCTGATGAATCCCCACAACGCATTGTCACAGGTTGTGACGTCAGGGCTGCGAGGTGGTCAGTCGAGAGGAGCTGGTAAGATGGGTGACCCATGACCAATCCAGTGTTGTGGAAACCTCTGCAATAGCAAGCAGATTAATTCAATTAACAAGCATAAACTGATCATCAGTTGTAAAACGTATGAGTGCGCAGATATTTTGTTAATTCTGTTCTAAATTTCTCCTCTTGGCTCTTGAAAGCTTTGAGATAATTATTATACCGGTACTGTGTACTGAAGACTGTGATATATAAAATAGTGAACTCCTTTTTCATAATAGCTGACGTTAACAAAGGGCAAATGGAGACCCGATTAGTATATTGTACGAAAATTAAAAAAAATTCTGATTGCACGAAATGTGCTTATCTTGGTGTTTAACAAAAAAACATCATGAGAGAAAGAATGTGTTCACATGGTAAAGTGAAGATTTCTAAGTTATAGGAAAGCTTTTTACACGATGTCTTATGTACACCCGTCATTATTCTTAAGATTTTTTTTAAAACAAAAATTTGTTTAGCCGAGATAAGTTTTCCAAAAATATTAAACCATATTTGATTACAGAATGGTAGTGTACACACTATACCATTTTAAGAATGTTTAGATCCCTAAGAGGAGATAACGATCTTAATGCACAAGAAACGAACCTCAATTTTGGAGTAATGTATTCATGTGAATTTTCCAATTCAAGTAGCTGATTATCTAATTCCAAATTAAGCATCATTGTGCTTATAGATTCTGTTATGTCACCTCCACATAGTCTTATATATACCTACCTATATTTAAAAAATATGCGTATACATAAATACAATATTGGTATATGTACGTATATTGCGATTATTTCTAACAAGAATTTATTATTTTCGAAAATCAGCATTTAAAAATGATATATCTCAGCGTTAGAATAAATCAGGCTTTTACTTAGTTCATTCGTGCACAACAATAGGTTTATAACAATGGATATTGATAGTATAACAATGACACACATGATAGTAACTGTATGTGACATAACCTGGAGGCTATTTGCAGTGTGAATATTTGCAACTAAACCTATAAATAATTCCAAGTGTGATAATTAATTTATTTGAAGCATAAGAGTCTAGAGGCATTTTTAGCAGCTGATATGATTTATTAATTTAGCTTATGTAGGAATCTAAATTAAATAAAATCGTTCCAGCAGGTTTCGAACACACCGTTATTTTATGTTCTGGATTTCAAATAGAGACATATTAATGTTTCACTAAAAGTTATTATATTTGTTGTGCATCTTCTCGGGTGAACTAACGCGCAGATACTGAATACGGAAGAAAATCCTTCTAATGCTTGCAGTTTATGAAAAATATTTACACTCAGAGAGTCGGACAGATAAGATAGACACAGACAAACAAAGGGAGGGGACAAAGAAAATATATTCAATAAAATGTGGAAATATTGAACAAAAAGATAAGAGAAGAGAGATCTAATAACAAGCAGAAACGAAGGAGAAAGTAAACGAGAGAAATTTGCGAAAGTAAAAAAAATACAAATGACTAATATATAGGCTACAGAAATGAATAAAATGAAAAATACAAAAATTAACAAATACTTTCATCTTATAAAGAATTTTAAAATTTCTTACCAACTTTAGTGAAGATGGCATAAAACCAATAGATCTTATTTACAGTCGCTATTTAAATTCACTGGCAAAACTGTTACCTTCTACAAAAAGGAATGGTTATACCACTTTCCGAAAAGAATACCCTTTATTACTTACCCTGTTTAACATAATTATACTTGCAAGATTTAGTAAATAACTGCTTTCAGAACATGGGAGAAAAATAAAGTACATAAGATATGCTGTTGATATGGCGTTGTTAGAAGAAGAGAAGACGATAGCCTACTATGGGATAATAAATGCTACTGGAAATAAATGACAGCTGTGACTAGAAGAAATCAAGACGAATGCCAACAAGGCGAAGACCATGATTATCGAAAGAAAAATGAAGAAGATGAAAGTATGAATTCGAAATGAGGCAGTGAAATAAGTGGACAATTTCAAATGCTTTGGGTGTACTATAAGTAGTAACATGAGCTGCTGCAGACCTCTGGATAAAGAACTAAGGAAAATATTAGATATGTGCTTGGTGTGGACTGTGGAATTGTATGGGGCAGAAACATGGACATTACGACGAAGTGAAGAGAGAGAAACATTTGAAATGTTGATAAGTATAAGGATGAAGAATGTGAAATAGACAAACAATAAAAAATGAAACTGTGCTAGAGAGAGTAGGTGAAGAAAGAATAATGCTGAAACTGATTGAGAACAGGAAAGGGAATTGTCTGGATATCACTGGCAGAGAAGAAACTGTTTACTGAAAGATGCACCGAAAGGAATGGTGAACAGGAGAAAGATTCGGAGAGAAGAAGAATATCAGATGATAATCAACATTGTTGTTGTTAGTCAACTGTCCGAAGACAGGTCTGAAACTCACAAGTGATACCAAGAAGGCACCACTTATGAGGCAACCAGGCCAGGAGATAATGGAATAGAGTGACCAGTTCCTTTCCCCCTCCATTGCATACATCGCCGATTAGCTACATTTTACACTAGTTAGATTTCAGATGCATACAAACAGTATTGTTCTTCCGCTAAGACATATCGTCAAGTGAGATGTACTGCCTGCCTCAAGCAGAGGACAACATGGTTTTTATGCGGAGATTAAGAGGAAGGCAGAAAATAGAAAAGATTGGCGAATACTGATTTTACGGTGAAAGATCTGACCTTGAGAAGAAAACTATGAATGAATTAATGAATGAGTAAATAAAAGCTAATTTCTATAATAGGCTGTAGTATATGGCCATGTTAAAATTCTCAACTAATTATAGCTTTTATGCATCGTCATTGATTTTCTGCCTTCTTGCGGAGAAGAATATATGACGATCTCTTTCTCAGAAATACCTCACGGTATAGTCAACCAACACATACTGCATACCATAATTTCTTAATTAAATATTACCCTTTCTCTCAGAAAAAATGCCTGTTCATGGACGTCAACGAATATGATATGTCGTTTACGCATTATCTTTTGAAAACTTGTGGAACGGAAGTTTGACCAACAGTGGATAGATTGGAAAAATCTAGTCAAGTGACTTTTGTGACTTTCAAATCTTAGTCCAGTGGATTATTGGTTATCGAAAATTGTAACGATTTCAGCGGATTCAAAGATAATTCTCGAACAGGAAACATTGTATCAACGAATTAACAATGCGTGTGAACGAATTTGTGAGCAATCTGAAATTTCTTGTCGAACTTGCATATATCACTGTGACAAAGGAATGAATATTGTGTAGAAATGAGTGCAATGCATACAGCTCAATGCAGCAAACATAATAAACATCTTATTGCTGAGTAGATATATACGTATAGATTTTGAAAGAGGGATCTATTTCGCTGTGAAATTAATCTGGCTTAATGTAACTGTAAAGTGTTGCAATTTCATTCTTGAATAGAGCTGGTACAAGAAAATTCAGCAACTTGGGCTGACTCAAACAAATCGGAAGAAGACTGAAGAATGTGATTTTTTAAAATTGTTTTTTGGACTTCCATTTATAGATTCCGACGCCTTTACATACGATTTAATGCCTTTACTACCTAATAGTCTTTGTGGACTATATTCTCGAAAACTTCATTTGTGGCGATGCTGTTTCTTCACCTGAAATACGGGCTGAGTTTTCTTATTCAACAAGACGAACGACAAACAGTTACGAATCGTTTCACAGGAAGCTGAACAGCATATTCAACAGCAGTTATCTTTATTTATTTTATTTTATTGGGTTATTTTACGACGCTGCCTCAACATCTAATTTATTTAGCGTCTGAATGAAATGAAGGTGATAATGCCGGTGAAATGAGTCCGGGGTCCAGTACCGAAAATTACCCAGCATTTGCTCGTATTGGGTTGAGGGAAAACCCCGGATAAAGCCTCAACCAGGTAACTTGCCCCGACCGGATTCGAACCCGGGCCACCTGGTTTCGCGATCAGACGCGCTGACCGTTACTTCACAGATGTGGACAACAGCAGTTATCCCAAAAATATAAAGTGAACATAAAGTCTTTCCCTGATTATACACATTTATTACTGAAAAACTATGCTAGATACAGGGACGCGATTTTCAGAATAAACCTGGACCTCCAAAGTTTTCATGGATACACCTCATCATTTACCCCTTTTGTTTTCCGTAGAACGTCACATTGAAAGCCAATTTCATGCTATGTTTTCGCCAACATCTCACTTTTCCGACCCCCAAATATGAATATTATGTCTATTGACTTTTTTGAAAGTGTGAAGATTGTTTCATCAGAAGAACAAACTTGCTTAAGATAGTCATTGCAACGTTCAATTCCTTCCAGAATATCCGAAGCTCAGCGCGTCTGGCCGCGAAACCAGGTGGCCCGGGTTCGAATCCCGGTCGGGGCAAGTTACCTGGTTGAGGTTTTTTCCGGGGTTTTCCCTCAACCCAATACGAGCAAATGCTGGGTAACTTTCGCTGGTGGATCCCGGACTCATTTCACCGGCACTATCACCTTCATTTCATTCAGACGCTAAATAACTTGAGATATTGATACAGCGTCGTAAAATAAACCAATAAAAAAAATATATCCGAAGGAAATGCAGCACTTCGGGGACGGTCGTCTGGCAACAAAGCTTGCATGATTTGCATTTTGTATGCGTCGAACTGTAGATGTCTGTGCAAAATTTTTCACACCTCCGGAAAAATCAACAAATACAATGTTCGGTTTTGGGGGCTGGAAAAACGAGATGCTGGACAAAAGCATGGCATGAAATCGGGTTTCAATCTGACGTTCTCCGGACAACAAACGGAGCACATGTTGAGGTGTATCAATGAAAGGTTTGAAGTTTCAGGTATTATTTGCTGAAAACCGCGTCCCTGTATCTATCATAGTTTTTCAGTAATAAACGTTTATAATCAAGAAAACACATTATGTTCACTCTGTATGTCAGTTAATTAAAATTTTATTAGGCATACAATCCGAAACATACATAGCATTAAAAAGGCAGGCAAACGAAAGAAATCGACATAGAACAAATGCTTAGCTTCCAGAACAAGAATATTACAAGGTTCCAATTTTTAAAGGCTGCTGCTTATAAATTTATGCTTATTTGATGGATTGTCTATTGAGTGATTTTATGCGAAAAAGCTAAAATGTTAACCATAACACCAACATTAATTGCATTTTCAGTTGTCACTTATGTGCTGGTGTTAGTCCTAAGTCTGTAGATGAGAAGACAATGTTGGTGTTCTCTTTAATGTTCGACTGTTACGATTGAAAAATACTTTTTTTAAGTTATAACCTTTATGTGAACAATAGGGCCTCAACTTATATGACTTAAAAGCAACCTCGGGCCGCAACTTACGTGTTTTTGACCATGGATTGCAACTTACCGTCCCCGCTGGAAACAAGTCGTATATGGTTTGTAAGATTACTGCGTGTACTAGATTTTGCGTGGACTTTATTCGTTATAATTGCAGAATAAAAAAATGACAGAATTCTACATAAATGGGTGTGGTGTAACCTATTAAGGACTCTCCTAAACGAGTGAACGCAGCTCGACGAACCAAAAACGAAATAGTCTGTAAAGAACGTCTGTTTCATTTTAAGAATTAACATTTGGGTTTCTAAAAAAACAATTTAATCTAATCCTAAATGAAGAAATGACTCGTGACTTGTATATAATAGCTCTGTATCTGTAGTTGTAAGTTAAGCATATTCAGCTAATAAATATTGCAGAACTAAAAATCTTTCTTATTCGTCAAATAGTGTAAGTTCTTACAGTCAATTAATTAACAATATTACATACATTGAACTTTTATGTTATTACATAAAGTAGTATTTAAAAGTTATGAAAAACGGTTTCACCAATAATTTGGCATCTTCAGGTCACATTAAAAGAACATAGTAGCATAAAATGAACACTTAAGATATTCCGGTTAAACACAATCGTTAAAAGTTAAAAACTGGTATAATAGGCAATCTAAGCAATATGTCATTCAAATAGGCCTACATGTAGCAGGAAGATGATACCATGAAATCGTGGAATAGGCTGATAACACTGTATTTACTGATAAGTGTACACAACGAAGAAGGAAGACATAACAATCTTCAAGTTTATGCGGGTGCAGTTCCCAAAACGATGAAAATATGCTACAGTATATAGGTCGCACCTGAAGATGCCAAATTATTGGTGAAAAAGTTTGTCATAACTTTTAAATACTACTTTATGTAATAACATAAAGGTTCAATGTATGTAATATTGTTAAGTAATTGACTGTAAGAACTTACACTATTTGACTGATACTATACTTATCGGACCCAACATGCCTTTAAAATTCCTTATTCGTGTACAACTTCAATATTATTGCACACTATCACAATTTGTACACCTACATACATATCAGACACTGTGATACCATCACTTCGACCACACTGTATAAGACGTAATTCTACGTAAAAAAATGCTGTACCATGACCTATCACACCTCTAACGTTTTTTTATCTTGTCTTGCTAATTCCAAATACGTTCTGAAAATCTCATTTTACAACTTTCATTGAATTAGTTCCTTTTCATTGTCCGTAAAATCCAAGTCTCGTTTCCACAGAATATCACTTACTAAATAGCCTATAGTGCATACACTTTATCTTTCCGCTTCCGCTCTACATCTACGAGAGTGGAAAGATAAAACGTATGCATTGTATTTGTCAAAGTGTGAATTTACGTGTCTTACAATATGCATGCCTAATTTTCCTCCAGCCTTCATTCAATAGGGAAGAAGCGAAGCTGTCGCTTAGTGTGGGCCCAGTGATTTCTGTTTTTAATTGCGTACACTGTAAGAGGACTCTAAACAACCCCTCTCTTATATTAAAATGGAAATGAAGATTGACATGTTAATTGACTGGAATTCAATGTGGTTAAATAGTACAAATGGCCAAATCACAAAATCACTATATTTTCCCACAGTCAAAGATAGACTAACCGTAAAGAATTATGAACCATCATACATATCCACGCAATTTATGACTGGACACGGAAAATTTAATTCATATTTTGAACGTTTCAAAATAGACAACCCAAACGGCTCTTCATGTTCCTGTGAACACCCCACACAAACAGTCGACCACTTGTTATTCGAGTGCCCGCTACAAGAACGCAAGACATACCGGCTAGGAACCCATCTTAGCGTGTGCGATACAACTTTCTTACCACCATTAACAAAAGTTTTTCTGAAGCAATGTTGCATAAAGGAATTTCACAGATTTATTACAGATGTGTTTAAGACCTTGTAGAACATAATAGTAATTAGTAACAGTGTCCTATTTATTCTTCTTGGAGCCAAATTTGTAACTTTTAAAAGTGTGGTTACTATGTTGAAGTGTATGTGTTGTAACGGATGCTTGATTTGTTATGTATGTGATTCATAGTTATGGGAAGCTTGATGTCGTCGAAATATCTTGATTATAGTTTGATTGTGTCTGTGTGACTATTGTATATTAATTTATGATGTATGCATATTTGTGTTGTGGAGGACGGCTTTTGGGAAGTGTTACGTATGTGTGTTGTTACTGTTTTTGTGTCTCAATTTGATGCCTGATGTTTACTTTGCAATCGCAATGCCTAATTTAAAGATTGTTTATGTTTTGATGTTTTGTTTACATTGCGTAAGCTAATTTATTTATTTTTTTCTATTTCTCTTTATGCTTATGCTTATCTTTTTTGTGTAAAACTATAGCCCTAGCATACATATGTAAAATTGGGCTAACCCCCATTGGAGATACAATAATAATAATAATGCACTGTAAGAGGAATCTGGCAAAGAAAATAGCTTGTGAAGTGACAATGAGGAACGTAGTCTATATCCCAGACTGCAGTCTTGAAAATGTATCATTTTTAAGCCTGGTCATTTTAGGCCAGTCACACTGTGTTGTTTTTAACAGCGATCTTTATCATTACGTTCTTACAGTTCACATGTTATTTGAGACCTAATTCTGCGTAACCACGGCAGCTGCACACAAGGTTCTCAGATCTCCAATCTGAAGCTCCCAAGATGTGTTCCAGTTTCTTGTTGGTTGTTATTTATTTTCCGCAGCAGAATTATTATGTTTTTATTAACGTGGTCATTACTCATCCTTCCATTGCAGCATGAGTTATAGGTCCACATTCTTCTTGAGTAATGTGGATGTTTTACCTACCAATTAACCTATATTTCTTTCGTCTCATTCTAGTTATCTACGAGCCCAGACTTCTTACATAATCGAATCTTTATCCATTCCTAAGCAACCTCAAACAGACTTCATACGCGCAGACTGAAGCTAAAGAAGCACAGAAATCTACTCCGTAATGTACCTTTAGTGTCATCTATATCTTCTTTAATTCTTGCCTTTTCATATTCTTATATCCATATACATTTTATAACTGTTTTTCTCTTTATCGCCTGTTGATTTTCCCTAATTCCAGCACAATATTTTAATTATTGCTAATTATGCCTATTCGTTTCTCCTGCCTGTTTAGCCCTATTGCATTACATCATTGTTCTCTTTCTATTCTCGCAAATGTTCTTATTCCTCATACTCGTCCATCAGCCCATCGATAGATTCACCCAACTGTCTGTCTGTCTATATGTAAGTCTACTTCTGTACCTGTTCACGTATCTACTCATTTATCTATCTATTTACCTATCTCTCTACCCATTTACCTATCCACATACCTATCTATCTACTTGTACCTGTCTATCTACGGTTTGTTTAATCAGTCTGTCTATCTGTCTGTCCGTCCGTCCATCTTTCTGTTTGTCTGTCTATCTCAATGATGTCAAAGCAAGCGCATTTTTCTAACCTTGACGTCGTGCGCGGGCAGCAAGTGCTAAGTATGGAAAGAGGAAGGGTTGTGTATATGAATAAGCAACCTGTTGGATTAAGAAAACAGTGGTGCACAAACTACAAACGGAACGTGAAATTTTATGTCGTTATTTTTATATGGCTTCTTTCTGTTTAATATTATCTATATTGTCTGTAAAACAAAGGTACTATATAACACTGATTTCTTAATATTGCACTTGTGTTTTAAATCTTAATAACATAATAGAGAGTTAAGAAGGAATATTCACTTAAATTCCATAGTAGTATAATATTATGCTGTATTAAGTGGATGAAACACATCATTCATAAAGAAAGTGATATTCCAAAGAAAGAGATTGAGTATGACATGATAAGTTGGAATTTATATTGATGGTATCTTTAGCCTTACAAAAGTAATCAATAAACTAATCAAAACAATATTACAGTACAAAGCAAAGTACAGTACCTAGGTACTGTATCTGTTTTAAGTGTAACTAATATTACATAACAAAACTCATATCGCAATATGATTTTAAGGTGATATTTGTGAGCAACTTCCTATCATCAGAATATTAAATTATTTTCTCGAAATCTGCTGAAGCTATAAGCTGACATTTTTACAACACACGGGCACGTATCGTTTGCTTATGATGTAACAGTAGTTGCTTTGTTAATTCATTTCCTTAAAAACAATTTCCATGCGAATATTTTCAAAATTTTCAATACACTATCTTCAGTAATACGTATATACGGTATATTATATTTACGAAAACATTCTGTAAGTCTACTAAATAAATAGGCCTATACCTGACAATTTCACTTTTTTATACGAAAAGTTGGGAAAATATTTCTTTTGAATAAAAAAATCAAAATTGTGAAAAATGAGCATTAAAATTAAAACTTACATTCTTATAATGCACTTATAATTCTCAGGCAAATCTAAAAATTAACATGGATACAGTTTTAATAAGTTCTTTTCCCTTTATCTATTGAATCAGTGCTAGCCATCCCCGTATATAGCTCTACCAAGCGACATATACTTTCGTCTGTCTCTTTCCTTTCCGCTGTAAAGCGCTCAGGCTCTCCTGGGCTCTAAAGCGCGCGCTTGCTCCTGTGGGCATCAATTGACATGCCTGGTCTATCTTCAAATACTTATAACAATTCCTGAATGTTAATATGAACCTATATTCATTCATTCATACTTCCCCTATGACAGATATTTCGGTCTTTCACTGCAGAATTCTCCAGTCTTCCTTACTTTCCGACTTCCTCCTAGTCTCTGCATACGATCCATATATCTTAATGTTGTCTATCATTTGATATGTTCTTCTGCTCCGAACTTTTCTCCTGTTCACCATTCCTTCCAGTGCATCATTTAGTTGGCTGTTTGTATGTAGTCAGTGACCCAGTTAATTTCTTTTCATCTTCCTGATCAATTCAGCAATATTCTTTCTCCGCCCACTCTTTCTTATTCCCTCTCTCCATTTCATACGCTCCGTTCTTCCTCATATCCACATTTCAAATGCTTTCAGTCGTTTCTCTTCACTTCGTCGTAATGTCCATGATTCTGCCCCTTACAATGCGACACCCCACACAAAAGAATCCACTAATATCTTCCTCTCCTCTGATTGATGTTCTCGATGATACGATTTATTACATCTATTATCAGCCAATACATCTCACTTGACGATATGTCAGAGGAAGAACAATTATTTGTAAACATCTTAAATCTGATTGGTGGTATATGTAGCTATGTATGCAATGGAGGGGGAGAGTAACTGGCCACTCTACCCCATTATCTTCTGGCCTATTTGCCTCATAAGTGGTGCGTTCTTGATATCGCTTGTGAGGTTCAGACTTGTCTTATTGCGTATAGTACACCCCAAGTAGGATATTTGAAGCTGTCTACTTATTGTACTGTTAAATTTTGAATTCGCACGTTTACTTTCTCTAATTTCCTTCCTACAACCGTGATTTTCGTCCTGTTGGCATTTATGAACATACTGTATATTATATTATTTAATAAGAGTTTTTTTTTATTATTGATACAATAAATATCGCTTTGGTTTGTAAGTGCTTGCATGTCCAAAATTTAAAAATGTGCTGGAGTGAGTTCTTGGAGGTAAAAAAAAAGTCCCGTCGCTCTTATTTCCTGCAGCCAATCACGTTGCAGGTCGGCTACATTAAAAGTGTGCGTCTTGTGATTCGCTGATGAAGATAAAGAAGGCTCGATAAATACTTAATATAATCGTCCGCCATTTTGGCTCTTTCGTTGGCGTTCGCAAAAAGCACATTTGCTGCTCAATTATTTACTGAATTACAGTGCGTTTGATTTATTAACACAGGAGCTACACATGATCATGTTTAACGGTGTGGCAAATAGATCCCTCGTCCGGTAGCTCGGCAACGAAAGAACAAAAATGGCGAACGATAGTACCTACCTAGACTTTCTAAGACGTAAGCAAAGAAGAGGAGTCACGCCGGGAATAACAGCGTCGCGACTATAGTAGTTGTTGCGGATCTTGATAGAGAAAGGTATTGAATCTTCGAGGCCTATCAGGTACCCCTCTGGGATTTGGACCTGGCTCTATCTGAACTGAGGCCAAATGGCCCATTTATCAGCATTTAATTCGCGAATGCGACGAAGGCCATCATCGCATAGATGGAACGCACAATGAGCTAATATAAGTCTATTTGAAAGACTCCAACCCGCGTCCGGCCCTCGAAAAGTAAGCTAGGCCAAACAAAGCGCTAATGTGACTATTGAAATATGCATTTCTAAGCTAAGTTACGACAAACTTGTGTAAATCCTATCAACGTAACTTTTCGGGAATTCTGAGGGTGAATTCGTAGTTGAGTTTGTATATGCGCCAGATTTGAGAAATTAAAATTGAATGGACAAACATTGGAACGAGATTTTCATCATATTATCTCATCCGCTTTTAATTTTCTTCACGTATTGACACAAAAAGAGTAACTAGTTAGAAATAAATTTTCATACACGTAGCAACATTATTTATATCACTCGCAGAGGAGCAACTGGCTTATGGCTTCTTACATCGAAAAACGGAGAAGTCTATGCCACATCTACGCGCCATAATAATAAAAAGTAATGAATGAAATAATGCGGTAGTCTGGTCGAGTCTTTCTAAACTATATTTAAGTAAAATTGGGATGTGGACTTAATGGCATGTTCATGCAACTTGCGTTTAGAAGACAGCATTTTTGTCTGATATCATTCTCAAACGCAGGCAACGGGTAACTTCTTAAATAACCATAACGAATTTTATTGCATACAACCACCGCCATTAAGATGGCGGTGATACAACTCATATGACCTTTGCGAGTGTCTATATGAACCAGATACAGTTACAATTTTATGGTTATTCTATTAATTTCGAATGGATGTCGAAATGGAAGTTATTTCTGTGTACTTTTACATTCAAATTCGTAATATATATTACCGGTATTTCTTTCTTTTCTCTTTCTTCAAATACCTGTAATTTAGTAATTTTATTTATGAATGGTTTCACGAAAGCGTGCGTTTTATGAAATCAAAATAAACTAGGAACACGTTTCTTTGCATTGCCGCTGATGTTGTAATATTATAAGAAAAATTTTATTCAGCAGTCAGATTATACGCTTTTTTATATTTCACCTTGTATACATTTCTAGCTGTCACCTTTCTTTTTTAGTATCTATATTGATACTTGCATTATTTTATATTTCGAATTAAGACATGTTAATTTTATTATTAATGCAATATACTTGGGGATATACATTATAATATTATTCAGTACAGTATTCATCATCATCATCATCATCATCATCATCATCATCATCATCATCATCATCAACAACAACTGTAGCAGCAATATGAGCATCATGTTTTGTACAGTGTAAAGCAGCGTTTCTCCAACTATGGTCCGCGGACCACCTGTGGTCCTCGAGTTCTGCCCTTGCGGTCCTTCAAAAAAGACAGAAGAAAAAATAAAATTCAAACGAATTGCGTATCACACTATAGCTGAAAATCTCAGAGTTTGGAAATGACACATGGCAATCGTCTTTCACTTTTTGTCCCAGTACTAACATTTTATGAAATTTCTTACCCTACCCGTCTACCCACTTCCTACTCTACTCTCAACAACAAAAGAGGGATTTAAAGCGCAATGAACATGGCGTTTCTCGCCATCTTCTCCTGCATATCTGGCGCCGAGCCTGTAACCCAGCCAGGGACCACCCGAATTCATAACAGAGGACCAAAGTAACAGAGGAACCTTTTCATGTATTGATGAGTTTCTTAATAGTTTTGCCGACACCCAGTATGCACATTGAAATGGACATGTACTGTACGTCGTACACCAATAATAGAACATGCCAAATTGCATCTTTACTTGTTGAAAATCAGGCATGTTTCTGCATTAATTTTTTTATTTGTTTTTCCAGATGACGATATAAGAAATTTCAGATTCCGCCTATTTTAAAATCCGACAGGTTTACTTTTTACACTTGCGTGTTTCGTATTTAAGTGCAGTTT
Organism: Periplaneta americana; assembly: GCF_040183065.1. Lineage (NCBI taxonomy): Eukaryota > Metazoa > Arthropoda > Insecta > Blattodea > Blattidae > Periplaneta > Periplaneta americana. The sequence goes on along the minus strand of NC_091132.1, from coordinate 104,652,927 downwards.
CAATTTCGCGGGTTTCATGCACTCGTTTAAAGCACTTCGTAACAAACTACGCACCAAGGGTTTGGTTCACTCTCATTGCCACACCAAGTAAATCCAAGTTCCAAATAACTCTTGTCATTTTTACAAAAGTATTTTTTTCTTTGAATAGCTACCACTAGGATTAGATATTTCTTTAATGAGACTATAATTAATATATTTCTTCACACACAGCTTCTGAATTATTAGCACTGCCTAAATGAAGCGTATCATCATGTTCCTCTTTTTTTCAAAGATCCGGATCGAAGCCAGTTTTCCATTATTTATAATGGGCACTATTTAACAGAAACGTGGACAACTACAAGCGTAAGGAGGATTTGAAACAACTGACTGCTAACAGGCAAGCAATGAATCAACAATGCACAGAATTTGATATAAATTACCTGTGATTGGCTACAAAAAATATAATTACAAAATTATTATTATTAATTAACTCCATTTTAAAATATAAGTGTACTGGTATTAAAATATGTTACAAAAATGATAAATATGCTTTCGAAGGGAACAAGAGTAAGGTGGTCCGCGGAACAGTTCTGACTCAAAAAATTGGTCCCCACTTCAAAAAAGTTTGAGAAACGCTGGTCTAAAGAATACTAAAGCTTCTTATTTGTCTCTTCCACTACCAATGTTAGAATTGTTGTTTGTTATATCTAGATCCTCACTATTCTCTATATCAGTTTTAATACAAGCGATTCTTGTTAGTCCAGTATCTTAATTCATACAGTAACTTTCTATTATTTCTACATACAATTACACTGTAAATTATAATTGCCCATTGGTAATTGATTGCTTTTCCCTTTATATTTTCATTTTTTTGTGTATTATTGTTACTGCACGCACGAAGCACGTTCACGTTATCTCTATCTTTTTGGAGTAATCTTTTCTCGGCAAACAATTTTATGGTATCACGAAAGTTATAAATAAAAATATAACGTCGTCCAAATTAGACAAAACTTTCAACCGCGTATTCTTTGATTCTCATCAATTTCTCCTCAGTCATCCCATGTAAGAGCATCGCATCGAAACTTGTAGGCCACCTAGACGCCTCACAGTAGCTCAAATTACGAATCTGGCAGGGCAAAAGTACAGCAAAACCTCCCTAAAACGAAACGCGATGGTTCCAGAAATTTTTTTCCGTTTTCACAGGTTTTCATTTTACAAAGAGTTGAGTTTTGGCAAAACTAAGAATAGACTACTGCAATATGCTCACTGTAGGAAGAACACAATGAGGAAATAATTTGAAATAAAAGTTACTGCAGTACATAGAACCTGTGTTGGGACTATCTTCAAGACCAATTAAGCAGGTCATCAGGGATTGGGCTCACAGACGACATATTAGTTACTGGAACTCAATTAAGGGCTGTAATCATAGCAAGACCCTTATCAAAGGTCTTGCAAGGACAAAATCGAATGAGCTGCTGAGACTTAGCAAAAAGCAGCTCTCTTGGGCAACAGGATTTCTTACAGGACACTGTGCCCTGAAGAAAAACTTATACAGGATGGGACTTATTACTGACCCACTGTGTATATGATGTTCACAAGGAGATGAGTCAGTAACTCATCTGCTGTGCGTTTGTAATGCGCTTGCGCAACAAAGATCTCTCTTCTTTGGGAATCACTTTCCAAAACTTGAAGAGATCTCAAAGGTCCCTGTCCAAAGTTTGATACAGTTCATCAAGAACTTGAAACTTTTGGACTGAAAGGGATGAAAGACGGGGATGAGCAATAGATCTTATAGGTCGCAGTGCTTGGGCCGGAAGGAACACCCCTGTTAAATCTAATCTAATCTACTGCAGTACATGCAAAGTGAATTTTATTTTCATAATTATTAACTTACGTAATTGCAGCCTTTCTCTCTTCCTCTCTCTGCGCTCTAGTTTCCTGGGCCCCACGTTTCTTTTAAAGTGCATTCCCGCGACTTTTTTTGAAGGGAACGTTGTAGGATTTCCTTCGCGTCCTGCTTCAATTCAGAGTGTAAATTGCGCCCTGCTCCATCAGTTGTGTAACTGAAGTTCTGTTGGATGGAAAATAGATTAACTTCACGTTATACAAATCAATCCTTGGATGGCAGGTAGCATTGTCTAAAAACAGTATGACCTTACGACCTTGACGTTTCATTGCTCCATTAAAGGAATGCAGCCACACTTCCATGATAGAAACGGTCATCTAGGCTTTTTTTTTTATTAAATCGCACAGTTTTACTTTATTCGCAATGTTATTTAACACTGTAATGGCATATTAACACAAAACTCAGAATAAATAAACGAAAATGTGAAACTAAATTGACACTACACTACAGTTATTCACAGATTTATTCTATTCGCACTGTATCGGCTTGTTAGCACAAAACTGAGAATAAATGAACGAAAATGCAAGAGGGTTGGAAGAAGTAACGGCACAGGAGGTCAGTAACCTGTCCGGGTCCTTGACAATAAGCACAGAATAGTGACATGGTTAGAGAAGCTTCATCCCCAACGCCTGACAAGGAATAGCGAAAGTCTTCCAGATCATTGCATGTACAGTACAGTCACACAAAAAATATGCCATGCTTCGTACAGTATTATCACAACATTTAAAATGTTTTGATAGAATTTAGCAACAGTTACGCTTAAAATGATCCGTTTTAGTCAGGTTTTTTTACCTAAATGGTGACCAAAAATGATTCCCTTTTCGCGTTAGGCAGTTTTCCGTTTTAAATTATCATTTTACATAGGAAATCATTCCGTTCCCAAATTTATTTTTCGCTTGTGCAAGTTTCCTTCTTATAGAGGGTACGTTTTAGCAAAGTTTTACTGTATTTTCCTTTATCATCAACAAATCTTAATTTATTCCATGTATATTATTCACAAGTAACTGTTCCTCAATTCCCTGCACTACAAACGCATCTCAGTGCAATATTGACAACACAGCACAGCCCCAATCTGAGATATCTCCGCACGCGTGTTTTCACCATCTGACAGAGTCGTTTAGAGGATGAATGTTTTTGGTTGTACTTATGTTATCTGAGTGTTTATTGTGGTATTTTGATATAGAGCATGTGGCTGAAAGTTTGAAAATTTCTATTTCAAGCAGTTTCAATAATTATTTACAATAGATACTCAATAATTTTAATTACATTAGTTCTATAAGAAACTTAACAATTATTTCACATTTAATGTTTTGACAAGTCTTTTAACATACTACGTCACACTGTGTCACGATCTAAATTGTGTTAAAATATAGTGCAAGATCTGTAGTTTACGGCAATTATCAAATTATTTGCACATTCTTGCAACTTACTTAGTTATTTTACATTTTACAGATATTTGAAGAACTGGACTCGAGGATTTTCGAAAAAGAAACGCTTACTGACTATATTAAAATAAAAAATAAGAATACAGGAATGTTCTGAAGGTGTAGAAAAATGCCTAGAAATGGATCTAAAGGAATTTTTAATTAATTTCAGCTGTCAGTGGAAGCAGATTCATAGAAGTAATACAACTTCGTATTAAGTATTGTGATTGGTTGAAAATAATAAATAAATAAAATGTTATAAATCGGTAGATGATGCAATTCTCGCAAGAAAAATATTCCCCTCATCTTTAGGAAGATCCAGGAAGCTAGTCCGTGAAAGTAGTAGTAGACCTAAAGGAAGGGAAATTCAACCTCTTGTCTCTGTACACGAACAACAAGAACTTAGTCATTTAAATTTATTGTTTGAAAAGGAAACTACCGAATTGACAAGAAAGGAAGTCAGTATAATAACTTGTAAATCCCGTACAAGGTTTGAAGAGAATCTGTTAGACAGGAGGAAAGTCATTTAATTTTGTTTAAAACCACCCCTATATAAGGCGTAGTTCACCTTACACAAACGTAATGAGAACTTGTACAGCTGTCAAAAAAAAAAAAAAAAAAAAAAAAAAGTGGCCGCACTCGTGAACAGCGAATATTTTCTATGTCCACTTAGGATCATGATGATGTTACATGATGCTCGCGCTTGCAGAAGCACTTTCGGAACAATGGAGGCTTTCGATATCTCAGTCTCGTAGGGTAGCGGTAGAACGCTCGCTTAATGGTTCGAAGGTTGTGAGTTCGAGCCTTGTTATCATGCTATTATTTTATCATTCTTTAGCGATATAAGTAATTAATATTCAAGTTATCATTTGTATTCTACTATAATTCTTCAGCGATACAAATAATATTCAAGTTGTCATTTATATTCTGCTATAGTTCTTCGGCGTTATAAATAATATGTAAGTTACCATTTAGACCTATATTTTGTTATCGTTCTTTAGCTATATAAATAATATTTACGTTATATATATTCTGTTATAGTTCTTTAGCGTTATAAATTATATTCTAGTTATTTTTTTTGTATTCTGCTATAGTTCTTTATCGTTATAAATAATATTCAAGTTCTCATTTATATTCTGTTCTTGGCGATATAAATAATATTCAAATTATCCTTTTTGTATTCTGTTAGACTATAGTTCTTTATCGTTATAAATAATATTCAAGTTCCCATTTATATTCTGTTCTTTAGCGATATAAATAATATTCAAATTATTCTTTTTGTATTCTGTTATAGTTCTTTAGCGTTATAAATAATATTCAAGTTATCTTTTGTAATGTATTCTGCTATCGTTCTTTAGCCACATAAATAATTTTCAAGTTATCTCCTGGACACTGAATTGGAAGACGGGATCGAATTGAATGGCCATCCCGCTTCCTTGATTTGATGCCTTTTGATTGTTCTTTTCGGGGGCATATCAAAAACTTCCGGTGGATGACTCAGAAACATTTTACTTGGAGCATCTGTTGTAGTTCGGGACATACCTAAGGTATTTTGAAAAGTACACCTGAGTTTCCTTCGACGTTACAATGTCTGCACTGATTGTAGTGGTCACCAGTTCGAACAAATTTTGGTGTAATACAAAATTAATTGTTGAATTCATGCTATTTTTCCTTCTTACATTTTTTTTTTCACAATTTACTATTGTATTACACCATCGGTATTTTATCCATTATACAGTTTGACATTCACAGGCTTATACTGAATCAAGATTACTTTCTACACCATGAGTTACTATTGTAAAATTGTTATATTCCAACCACTCTCAAAGCTCCTTCAGTTTCAGCACAAACTTTTGAATCACTTTGTGTACTAGAATTGTAGGTTTTTACAGTTAAATTATGGTTCAATATACGTCACTAAGGACTAAGACACCGTTTACTGCTGCTTAAAATGAAGCATCACACGAATGTAAAATATTTACCTTTTTCTCTTGAAGTGTTACTAACAAATTTCTAAATCCTCTAAGTGAAAAAAAAAACACTTCATAAATAAAGAACTCTTGAAGTGTCAAGTGAATGCTCTGGAATTTCACTGATCGTTCCGTCTATGTAGTTTCAATTATTTTCAGTCCAAGAGTTTATAAAACAGTCACGATAAATGTGCCCTGCTACTACTCCAGTCTGTCAGTGCGTTATTTTCTTTGTCATCTCATCACTCTTATGTCCGTTTGACGTTGTGTCTTCGAGTCGACATTCTTCTTGTCGATTTGTCATTCAGCCTGTCTCTCGTACCATCAATCTGACTTGTTCTTCATCTTACCTGTCCTTTTTTGTGAACTGCCTGTTTATCCACATGGTTATCCGCGCGTCTGTCTGCATTTTACAGCCAATTTGAATCTGAATGTCACCAATTTGGAGGGCAAAGAATCTATGTCGTTGATGAAAATGAAATACCTTTTTCAACTTTATCTGTGAATGGTTTATAGTCAACTTAAAAAGGTTTCTCCTTGTTCAGATGTGAACTTTTAAGACTTTCATCTGCGACTGTAGTAACTACATCACAGTTAAGTGTGACGATCATAAGGCTCAGTACGAAACTTATAATAACAAGACAGGCTTTTATGGCCGATTTTGAATATCCGTTTCGAATGGAAGTTAATTATGAAAAACGATACACAACAAAGCCAAGTTAAACAACGCTAGTTATTAGCAGTAAAAGTTTCTCACTGTCGTGAGAACTACCCTTTCTTATAGTTGCATCAAGAAGTCGAAGCTCAGCGTATGAGTGACGCTGGTAATTTGCAGAAAATTTAGTCTATGCTTTGTTTGTTTCTTTCTTTTTTATCAAATTATTTTGACCTTAGAATTATCGCTCAAACTTATTAATGGACATCTTTCTCGTATATTTAATCTAGGAATGGAAAAGAGTTAGTCTACCGTTTCTTTAATTATACTGTGCTTTACTGTCAGCTATACTGTTACTACATTTCAACATTAATCTTTTAAAGCAAAGCATCTAACTTCCTCTGACTATTAGTAAGTATTCATCACGAGATAGGAAATTGTTACCAAAACTGTTAAGTTCTGTGAGCTTGGACTATATCTCTACCGAATGAAAAGTAATAGCTCATCTGTCAACGTCAGTGAACCACAACGACAAACATGTACAGCCGGGTGGTAACCAAACATGTGCTTCAAATTGTCCACAGCTTTTGAACAAGAAAATAATAAACGAATAATATAAAAAGCAATAATTTGTAATTACAAATTCGTAACTCAAAAACTAAAATAATTTACCCATACATATAAAAACAACATACAAAATATACAATTATGATTTTAGCTTCATTATAACAAATAACATTGAATATTTGCATTTTATCAAAAGAAATACTCCTTTTATGTTCGAAAATAAAAAGAAACAATATGTTTACTCTGAAAACATTTGTTCTACGTTACAAGACGTTACTGGAGCAAATCTGAAATATGATATAGTATACCTCACTATCATCAGGTGAACAACTACTTTGTAAATTTAATAATGTATCTCGTATGTGGCACACAATATTAAATCCATTGTTCTCAAGAAAAATTTTAATTTCCATTGTAATGACAACTAGTAAGTTCGTATCGTAATTCCAGTGTTGAACTTGGACTGTAACGCAACCGAATGCATAGCAGCACGATTTGTGTTCTCTCTTGAAGGCTATACACAATTTTACAATAATTTAATACACGAACACATCTATTACAAAAAACGTTCAGTGGTATTTGTAGCTTGAGCTCTAATCAACAGTAACAAAAATTGAAGTTGCCAGGCAACGATATAAAATAAAAGATGCGAAATAAATGAATGAGATGTATAAACAATTGAATGCTCTTTCATATTTAAGTATAAAAATATAGGGATGCCATTTGAAATTTCTAAAGGGGGTGGCTAGGGGTGGGGGTGAAGTCTAAAATGTAATTAAACCTGGTTTAAAACTTCCCCTTCAATATCTAAATTGACGTTTTTTTAATTGAATTCAATTTAAATAATTATTTAGACAGGGAAGTTTTGAAATAAAAGCCCTGTATTTATTTATTAGTAATGATAACGCAAGTTTATGCTGAATAACAGTTGATTTTTTTATACTTAGTAGGTTATTTTACAACGCTTTATCAATAGCTTAGGTTATTTAGCGTCTGAATGAGATGAAGGTGATAATGCCGGTGAAATCAGCCCTGGGTCCAACACCGAAAGTTACCCAGCATTTGCTCATATTGGGTTGAGGGAAAACCCCGGAAAAAACCTCAACCAGGTAGCTTGTCCCGACCGGGAATCGAACTCGGGCCACCTGGTTTTGCGGCCAGACGCGCTAACCGTTACTCCACAGGTGTGGACTGAATACCAATTGGGGGTTATCATTATCTCGCCCCCCAGAGGCTGATAAGTGACGAGAGTAACGATTCATTCACAAAAGGCGATCTCGATATCTTTCGGTTCATGTATGTTTTCATTTTAATGCCCCTTTTTATTTCCTTCTCACAGTTTGAGATTTTCAATATAACTTGAAAACATATAAATTCAAAGTCATTGTAGTGCTATTTTCTCCTTGCTGAGGAAAATTAAACCGTTTTCACACTGATCATAACGTTGTCAATGGGTACTGATGTTGCATTGCAGCTGTTGTTTTGCGAAAAGTTTGACTAATTGAGGCCGTGGCTGGAAAAAGGGAACATAGGCCTATGTGCGCTTTTTCCACCCATCAGTTTAAATGGCATGTCGTCTTCTATAATCTCTGCAATTATTGTTGCAAAATATTAACACCAGAGGTCAGGAGTGCAGTTTAAAGGAAGTAGTGCACATCTGTCTCCTGTATATTGTTATTAGCTACTAGCCGTACCCGTGCGCTCCGCTGCACCCGTTAGAAATAAATATAAAGTAATTACATAATTAAAATAGTACATTTGATCCAGGGAACATTCGTGCTTGATAGAAGGATAAATCGTTTAATATGTTATTTAATTTAAATTGCATTTAAATAATTAAAATGCGATCATTTTGGTCCAGAGACCACTCATTTGGTGCAATGACAATTCCTTTGAGATATTTCTTAATCGTTATTACATGCAACCATAGTTTAATGAAGATTGACATCATTTAGATTTAATGTGTACATAAACATTATTTTAAGAAATGCAGGAAACGAATATTCATAATAGCCTATCAAGTTTTCTGTGCATAAAAAGCTATTTTAATCTTACCTGTCCTCAATTCACTCAGAACTTACTGTAATAACATTATAGCATTATGTCCATCTAGAGAAACTAAACTTTCACATGGTGAATTAATAATTAATTATACAAATCGGTTAATTTAGCTTCCGACATTACTTCATACAAACACAGAAAAATTCTCTGTAGGCTATGTTTAATACCTTTCGATTGTTGTTGTCCAAGGTCCCTTATAGACGAAGTAATTTTTTTAATTTCATTACAGCGACTTAGATGGCGTTGTTATCTTAATTGTAATACTCATTTTTCTCATTAAATATCAGTCCTATCAAAAATTTTCAAAGAATAAAACTTATCGGAAATAATTTTATAGAAACTTTTGTCGTGTAACACTATTCACAAAAATCAATAATAAGCGAGATATTTCGATTTATTTAATTCAGGCTCCCTTATAACGCCCCTTTTAAATAACATATTTTGAATACCATATAGCTTAAAATCTAAGTTACAACGAACTTAATTTATATTTTAATTTTCATCGAAATCCGTTCAGCCATTATCGCGTGAAAAGGTAACAAACATCCAGACAGACAGACAGACAGACAGAAATACAAACAAAAATTTCAAAAACGCGATTTTCGGTTTCAGGGTGGTTAATTATATATGTTAGGACCAATTATTTTAGGAAAATCTAAAATTACCAGAAAAATTTCGGCTACAGATTTATTATTAGTATAGATGTGCTGTAGCAGAATTCTGGTGAGTACTGAATACGTAATTATAATTTCGCTACATAATTAATGCCTAATTATTAAGTTCTTAACAATAAAAATATTGATTAGTGTTTTAATTCTGAACTTAAATTTTTTTTATAGGGAAGGGAAATAGATTCTTACGAGGAAGATTGAAATGAATCATGAAATCATTGTGTGCAGACTGGTGAAAGAAAGACTGTAAAAAGAGATTCTAGAGTTAAGAAAAAAAATAGCAAGAAATTCTTAAGCTTATTCAACATGCCTACATTAAAATCATCCCAACCTTATGATCGTCAACATGTTGTGATTGAGTCAAAAAGAGAAAGACATTCAAGAATTGTATCAGTTTATTGATGAAGGTAGGACCATAGACATATCAGGTACAGAAGAGCAAAAAATAATGTCTGATATTGATGCTAATGATGCGTAAAGCATGGTTACGATATACTCTATGCTCTTCTTAATAAAATTATTCAAACTCTTGTGTTTTGTGCTTCTTGTATGTATTAAACAACTATTTATTCAACTGTTTGTTGCTTAATTCGTACCTTTCGTAGTTGAGCAGAAAAAGGGCACATACCGTTAATATTTTGTAAAATTATTTCAACACTTGATATGTCAGAGTGCCTGGACAAGACACGGATCATTAGCATGTAAGTTATATGGTTGCCCTTAACAATCTCATAAAGAAAAGTCACCATCATATTAACAATTCAATAAATTATAGAAAACAATAACATGGCAAAGAGTATTACTAAGTAACAAAAATTATAAATCTTACAAATAGAAAAAGAAACATAAGTACACACAAGATAACCAAACACTTTAAACAGGAAATCTAGTGCTGATGGCACACAAAATACATAGCCTGGTGGCCAAAAATGTAGTAAGAAAAACCAGGTTAATGCAATAAATAGATATTTCTATGAAGGAGAAAGTATATAATAGCAGTAAGATAAGAATAATAACTAATAACGACATCTACGTCGGGAGGGCATATGACGTGAAAATATAGTGTGGAATTAGCACACTGCCCAAACACTGGGTCAAATGATGGTTACTCCAACCTTGAAACGATGCACATTTCCATCTATAAGGGAACGACGACACACGTCGTACAACTACCAAACCACACCAGGCTTCGGACTCAACAATCTTCTTCAACGTTCAACAATGATGATCACCAACACCACAGCATATAATGAATAATGAAGAACTGCAAGCTGGTCTGCTTCCCAAGCAGATATGCCGTAGCTGGCCCTTAATAACGCCCCGTCAAGAAAAATGCCCCAATGCAGTCCAATTCCTGTGCAGTCGTACACTTTGCGATGTACAGGGTGGGTGCACCGGGCGAGTCCAATGTTGAGGTGAGCCACTGCTACTTCACCTCGCTGTATCCGTTCGAAGACAATCCTCGTTCCAGCTAGGCAGGCTGTTAGCTTGGCGCTGATTTCCGCCAACCGTCCATGGTTAAAAAGCTCCAATCAGTGATCAGGAAAAAAAATTGTGCGTTCATATAAGGAATAATACAACATATAACAACCAGAGTCAAAGATATATCCCCGCAGCATGCAAATATACCACACACTTTAACAGGGGCGGACGCAGGTTTTTTTTTTCTTCGGGGAGGGATTTGAGAAGATAGTAAAAATGGAGTAATGAGAAATAAGTTTATATACTCACAATTTGTTTCCGAGTCACAAACATTTACAAGTTGGCCTGAGTAGCGTAGTCGGTATAGCCTTCTGTGCTCGAAGTTGCGGGTTCTACCCCAACCCAGCTCGATGGCATTTAAGTGTGTTTAAATGCGACAGGCCTCATATCAGTCGATTTACTAGCATGTAAAAGAACTTCTGAGGGAAAAAATTCCGGCACACCGGCGACACTGTTATAACCTCGGCAATTGCGAGCATTGTTAAATAAACCATAATTTTTTAATTTTAGCATTTATAATGACTGCAATACAAAAACAATGGCAGAGTGACATTTACAGAAGAAGGCGACGAGGCTTCTTAGACATTTCATCCAGTACTTCATGAGCTTTTACTTCTACATTTTTTTGTATATACATCAAGGCCAGTCCATTTAATCTGTCTGCTCCCATCGTGCTCCTCAAGTAAGTCTTCAAATACCGCAATGTTGAGAACGACCGTTCTGGTGTTGCTGTAGTTACAGACAACGTACAGAAAAGTTTCAGCGCCTTGCGCGTGCAGGGAAAAATAATTTCTTTGCACCTGTTCAAAGATGATATAAAAACAGTAGGTATTAGGTGAAGATTTTTCTGATCAAGGAAATTTCTTCTCCACATCTTCAATTCATTGAAGAAAGACTCTGATGATGTCAGTGTTCTGACAACCAGAAAGAACACAATAGCTTGCACTACTATGAATGAGTAACTCATTTAGTATTATGAAGCAATTATTAGAAAAAAACACAATATAGTTTATACTAGATTACTGGTAAATACCCATGCCTTGGGTACGATTCAAACCCAGAACTACATTTTCACGGATAGATAACGACTCCTCAGCCATCATTAGGGAACGAAGTTTATACCTACACCAAAACATTGTCTACAAGCGACTACAGGTTTAAGGAACAATGACATTAGCTGATTACTTTACTGATGTACATTCAGGTTCATATGAAAAAGGAAACGCGTCGCATGAAGGGAGCTCTGTTCATTCGCAGTTTAATGGGTGTGAGTTTTGTATTGTTTATTGCATTCTAACACATTGCTTCGACACAGTATACCTATGTTCTGTTTTAAAAGTAAACCTTCCGTAAGGAATTCAATTATGATTATAAACTAGTGAAGGTAATGTGAAGGTGTTTTAAAATACCGCCAATATAATCTGTAACTTTACCTCTCCTTGTATCAGAGTTTCGAGACTACTATTTCTCAGCGAAGGACGAAAATATATCATGATGTAAAGTTTTTACGTTACACATAAAGTTAAAAAGGGTCATTATTTACAAATATATTGCGATTCTCAAAGTCACATAGAGCATCTGAAACTGTTTAGTGAGTCGATTTTTTATTATGACTTGTCTGATGTTGATATGTACGAATATTCCGTTCTTTAAACTTTAAAATCCACATTTTAAACACTTCATTGAAAAGTATACGTTTAGAAAATTGCCGACTCCAACAACCATGCGTACAGATTTATTTTATTTCGATATTTCACTCTTCTTTCTGTTTTTACGACACAACTTCGAACTTTCACAATGTCTTTTATTGCTGGAGTGACAATCGAAACAGTTAGGCCTATATTTCACAGATTATGAATGTATATAGTTGTGCATTGCAACAAAATTAGTGACAGAGTATACAATTTTTATTTAAAGTGTATCACCATTTCCTACAAAGGAGAGAATGAAGTAAGTCGCTTTCGTAAATGTGTTTTATACTCTATTTGTTTTAGTTAGTTAGAACCTATAAGAATAACAGGAGGAGTTAGACAAGGTTGCCCATTATCAACCACTCTTTTTAATATATATCTAGACGACATGATAAGATCATGGAAACAAATAACAATAGGAGGAATTAATTTAGGAAATATGATAATAAAAACGTTAGCCTTCTCAGATAATCAGATTTTAATAGCAAAAACAGAGGACGAAATGCAGAGAATGCTATATAAATTAAACGAAATATAAAAAAATACAACATGGAAATATCATCAGGAAAAACAAAGGCAATGGCTTTCAAGGGCTCTTATCCAGTTCGGACAAAGATAATTTTAGAAAATAAAGCAATAGAACAAGTCTCAAAATTTAATTTCCTAGGTTGCGAAATAACATACACAACAGAAACAGATATAAATAACAAGTTAAACAAGTTTAACTTTATAACAGGAACACTAAAATGAACCTTGAAAAATAAAGCCAGAAAAGACTCTCTAATGAAATTATATAAGACGATGGCAGTTCCTACAATTACTTATGGATCTGAAACATGGACAATGACGGCACAACATATAGCTAGAATAGAAGCTGCTGAAATGAAATTCCTCAGGCCAATAGCAGGATATCAAAGAACAGACAAAAAACACAATACAGAAATAAGACAACTAAAAGTAGAGGAACTAAATACAACAATAGTGAAATATAGAACAAATTGGGGAAAACCACCTAACAAGGATGACGAGCAATAGAATACCAAAAGCAGCATACAATTACTCACCACGAGGAAAAAGGAACTTAGGAAGACCTAAGAAAAGATGGAGGCAGCAACAATTTGGAGCCGGAACAGGCTAATGAAAGGCCTAAACCGTGACGTAGAACAAGAGAGAAGTTTTAGTCACCTGATTATAACTAGCAATATATTGATGCAAGCACAGCAGTGCTCTGTAGAAGTCCCTGTACTGCCCTGAGTTGATGTAAACAACACGACTTGTATAATACGCGACGTACTGTCGGTGACTCAGGAGAAGACGAGAGCGGACTGAGGAGGAAGGGATGTGAACAGATAACGTACGACAACACGAGCAATATTTGTACTGCAGTAAGCGGAAACATTAGGTCTCCTTCTGTTCAACTTAGCTTTAATTTCCATACGCATTGTTACTCATGTTTCCTGTACGAGTAATAGCCTGGCTACTGGGATGCTTATCTGAGCGATGTTTATAATAATCAGCAGCTATAGTCAAGAAGGTCACATTCTTTCCGCTCGTCTTCTCCTGAATAACGGACAGTAGTTAACTTCATAGGTTCGGTGTGTGAACTTACATTCCTAGTACTCTATAGTAAGCTTTACGACATAATTAGATGTAAATTAATGAACATATCTCAAAGGGGATGTTTGTTACGTGATCTTACCTCACGCAACAGAACCAATATTAGACTCCAAATTACGGTACCGCCATCAACGGAGATGAATTCGTTCGGTAATTAAATTTTCACATCTGCTTTATTATAAATGTGACTTGAACTAAGAAAACGTTTGTGTCGTAACTGTACGTCACACGCCATACTTCGCCTGATGACCACTGTACTGTGGTTGTGTCTAGTGGCAACTGTTAGATATGCGATTATCACGATAATCCGTACAATGCTGGACAGGTAATGCTATTCCTCTGACGTTGACGATCTTAGAGCCTTCATGTTGCTGAGTGCGATGAACCCGAAAGAATGAAGTTTCAAATTGAGTTCCGAACATCAATGACAGCTTATCAATGTCATCGAAACGAATTCCAGGAAGTGCCCTTCGTTGAAAGTTCAGATCGGATGCTCTTGAGTTTTTAATGCGAACAATATCCCAAGATCCTTACATATAGGTCCGATTGCATAAATGTAGCTAACTGAAGTTCACTTCCTATCGCAGATGAGGAAATTAATTGAGTTGTATTTATATTTACATTCCATAATATTGATGTTAGATTATGTGAACTTGAAAGAGTCTAAAACATGTAACGTCGGGTGAAACACGCCCCCTTGTCTGGAAGCAAACAACTGAACAACTATACAACTATGGCATTCACCACGACGAATTAGACTGCGTGCTCTCCCACCAACAGCATTTGCATCACAGCTTCTCCATCTTTTAAATTTATACATTATATTTAACATTTTAACATAGTTAATACCAAACTGTACAAATTTAATTTTAATGACATGATCTAATGAGAATACTTAGCCTTAATTGTATAAGGTTAATATCATGCTGTGCCTTCTCCTTGTCTTATATACACACGAGAATCTAGCATCAGTGTTCAGCTTTACCATGTACAGTTTACCTCAAGAGGCACGAAATTTATATAATTGTAAATGCCAGTACGTGCATTACTTACTATGTTATTAATTGCTAGATCAACTTATCACCTATTTTAAAAATTGTTTGCATCTCATGCACCTGAAGATGAATTTTTAAAGTCGAAAATATTAGTGACTTCGTATTAAATATTGTGATGTAACAGATTATCTGACCTCACAAATTGAAAAGTGTATTTGACTGAAAATTTATTATATATAATTATTAATTATGTGAACTTGATTTAGTGCTGATCTAAGATCATACAAGTATATATGATAACAGAGTAAAATATGAGGAAAAATCGTTTTTGAAGTGAGTGGTTTGAAATGTATCGCTTGTTATTTAATTGTCTTGTTGATAAAGCGCGTAATCAAATTATGGACAAACGCGTGAAGAAGAGAATGAATTAAATAAATTTAAAAAATATACAAATAGGTCGACTGAAATTGCTTCCAAATATAAATTAGTTATAGGAAATAAAGAAACAGATAGTGTTACCACCAAAATAATGGGGGAGAATTTGTAAAACTTGTTGCTAACTATAATTCCGCGAATTTAATTAAACATTGTAAAAGTTTGAAGTTGTGTTATAAAATCAGAGAGAAATGTGAAATATCGAAATAAAATAAGCTGTTACTTACTTACTTACTTACTTGTGCTTTTAAAGGAACACAGAGGTTCATTGCCGTCCTCACATAAGCTTGCCAACGGTCCCTATCCTATGCAAAATTAATCCAGCCTCTACGATCATATTCCACCTTCCTCAAATCCATTTTTATATTATTCTCCCATCTACGTCTCGGCCTCTCTAAAGGTCTTTTTCCCTTCTTTCTACCAACTAACACTCTATAAGCATTTCTGAATTCACCTATACGTGCATTTAATGTTCCTAATTATGTCAGGTCAAGAATACAATGCATGTAGTTCTGCATTGTGTAACTTTCTCCATTCTCCTGTAACTTCATCCCTCTTAGCCCCAAATATTTACCTGAGAACCTTATTCTCAAACACCAGCACAACAGATAGGGCTCTTGAAAAAAATTCAACAAGCACTGCAAGTTCGTCTGCGCCAACTGATGATTAGGGACGACACTTTGTCCCAGTTTGCCACGAGGTTCACTGGTACTGGTGTATAGAGTACCTGTGTTTACTAGTTGATAGGAGTAGTCCAGCGACAGCATGCGACTGTTTGCTGGTATAGATCGGCGGAACGAAAATGCAACCTTTCTACAGGTTACCACTGCTAATATCTATGCGCGTAGCATATGCCTTGATTAGTTACAGCTTTACAATATCACTTACACATATTTACAACACCGTATACAACAACGACGAGTTAGTCGAATTATACACAAGTATTTGCAAGCGCACGATGTTATACGTAGGTGCATCTCAAAAAGATTAACAATAGTTGCATTGTTTACTCGTATTTCCGATGTCAACAAAATTTCTTGCCTGGTTCATTGGAGGACATCACTCCTACAACAACGTGAGCTACTTATCGTCCCACAGCATCCGATATCTCATCTATAGATACAAATATTTTGTTACTACTTATAGCTGTTCGAATGGGTTCAGAGTTTTTTCGTATGCAGACGATAAGTAAGTTGTACATATGGATGTTACACTAGGCAGTTTTCTAGACCTGTATTTTTCCATAAACCGCTGAAAATGTGGATTACTGAGCTTGCGTATTGAATTATTCGCCGACACCATCATCTCGCACAAATCATTATAAAATTCAAAATTTGTAAACCGTGCAGATGAGAGAAATAACGGCAAACGTTCACTATGCTTTTTCGTTTCACAGTGCTTTTGCAAATCTTTACGAATATTTACCTTTAGTTTTGTGTTAACCTCTGTTACTCTCTCAAAGTGAGAGTCTAAGTTTCATAACCATACAGAACAACCGGTAATATAAATGTTTTATAAATTCTAACTTTCAGATTTTTTGACAGCAGACTGGATGATAAAAGCTTCTCAACCGAATAATAACAGGCATTTCCCATATTTATTGTGCGTTTAATTTCCTCCCGAGTGTCATTTATATTTGTTACTGTTGCTCGAAGATATTTAAATTTTTCCACCTCTTCGAAAGATGAAACTCTAATTTTTATATTTCCATTTCGTAAAATATTATGGTCACGAGACATAAACATATACTTTGTCTTTTAGTAATTTACTTCCAAACCTATCTCTTTACTTGCCTCGAGTAAAATTCCCGTGCTTTCCCTAATAGTTTGTGAATTTTCTCCGAACATATTCACGTTATCCCCATAGACAAACGACAGATGTAACCCATTCAATTAAAAACCTTCTCTGTTATCCTGGAATTTCCTAATATCATACTCTAGAGCAAAGTTAAAACGTAAAGGTGATAGTGTATCTCTCTATTTTAGCCCACAGTGAATTGGAAAAGCATCCGACAAAATCTGACCTAGTCTATACGGACTCTGCTGTACGTTTCACTGGGACACATTTTAATTAATCGAACTAGTTTCTTTGGAATACCAAACTCAATAAGAGTATCATATAAAACTTCTCTCTTAACCGAGTCATATGATTTTTGAAATCTATGAATAACTAATGTACTGTACCCTTATATTCCCATTTTTTGTCTAGTATCTGTCGAATACAAAAAAAAATCTGATCAATAGTCGATCTATTACGCCTAAAACCACACTGATGATCTCCATTCATTTAATCTACATATGGAGTTAATCATCTCAAAATAATATTGGACAAATTTTGTACGTCACCAAATGTGATAAATTTCTAACGCAACATATTGTATAACAAAATGTATTGTTTGTAGAAATATATGTAACTCCGGATTAATATAGAATGTCCCATTTAAGCAAAATGAAAGTAGCACTGAAACAAGTTAAAAATGGCAAAGCTGGGGTATCGACAGCATAAATCCAGAAATTCTAACAGTCGTTTCCAACATGGCAGCTCATATTTCACTACCATTCTTCAAACAGATTTGAACGAAAGAAAGAATTCCGCAAGATTGGAAACATGGGTTAAATGTGAACATAAAAAAGTGCTAAAACAAAATTCGACTATGGAGGAGCACTTCAATTCTCTCGATCTCTAGGAAAGTCTTTACAATATTTATTTTAAATAGATTAAATACTGCTGTGGAAACATATCTGAGGAAGAAACAAGCAAATTTTAGGAAGAACAAACGCTGCATGGATCATGTAAATACCCTGCGTTTATTACTGAAACAAAGTAGAGAATGGAACACAAAACACTATTCCACGTTTATTGATTTCTAACAGGTCTTTGATTCCCTGCAGCATGTATACGTGTGAAATATATTGCTAACTATGCAATTCCTGATAAAATGCTAGGATGCCTGTGAAACTCCACTCCTAACTCGGCAAATAGCAATTTTATATTGTTTTACTGTATTGTAAAGACGAGAAATTGTTGAAAATAAAAAAAATCATGTTTCTAGGTCAAAAATTACATTTTTTTTATTAAATTCTGAAAGCTTTATTTTTAAAATAGGCATTTTGAGTAAATTGCATTTAAAGCTGAACTTACAAAATTGGACGCTAATGGAACATGTTTCGACATCGTTGGCAGCCTTGGAGCTGTATTTTATATGTAGTTCATGAAGTAATCTAATAGATGGCATCAAGATCTCAAAATCGATTTTTTTTTGCCGTGAGTCGCTATATTTGCTCTTTTAAAAATTATGTCTGCCGAGGTGGGATTTTCCAGGCAGTCTCACAAATTACAAATTTATTAGAACACTAGCCGTACCCGTGCGCTCCGCTGCACTTGTTAGAAGTAAATATAAAGTAATTCCATAATTAAAATAAGACATCTGATCCAGGGAACATTCGTGTTTGATAGAAGGATAAATCGTTTAATATGTCACTTAATTTAAATTGTATTTAAATAATTAAAATGCGATCATTTTGCTCCAGAGATCACTCATTTAGTGCAATGATAATTCCTTTAATATTTTTCTTAATTGTTATTACATGCAAATAATTAAAATATGATTATTTGGTTCAGAGAACATCCGTTTTTGGTGCAATTTTGGTCTCATCAAAATTCTGCTTGGAATGAAACGTGTCGGAAATCATTCTTAAAGAAACTTTTGTTATGTAACATTTTTCACAAAAGTCAATAATAAGCGAGATATTTTGGTTTATTTAATTCAGGCCCCCTTATAACCTCCCTTTTAAATAAAGTATTTTGAATGCCATATAGCCTAAAATCTAACTTAGGCCTACAACGAACTTAATTTATATTCCAATTTTCATCGAAATCCGTTCAGCCATTATTGCGTGAAAAGGTAACAAACTTCTAGACAGACAGAGAAACATACAATCAAAAATTTCAAAAAAGCGATTTTCGGTCTCAGGATGAATAATTATACATGTTAACACCAATCGTTAATTTTCTGAGATGAAAATGAATGTGTTCATAAACATTATTTTAAGAAATACAGGAAATTAATATACAGAACAGCCTATCAAGTTTTCTATGCATAAGAAGCTATTTTAATCTTACCTGTCGCGAATTCACTCAGAAATTACTGTAATAACATTATAGCATTATGTCCATCTAGAGAAACTACACTTTCCAATGGTGAAATAATTTATTATACAAATCGATTAATTTAGCTTCCGATATTAGCCTGCTTCATATAAACACACAAACATTCTCTGTAGGCTATGCTTCATAACTTTCGATTGTTGTTGTCCAAGGACCCTTATAGACTAAGTCATTTGTTTTTTATTTCATTACACCGCCTTAGATGGCAGTTATTTTAATTTTAAAACTCATTTATCTCATTAAATATCAGTCCTATCAAATTTTTCAAAGAATAAACCTTATCGGACATCATTTTTAAAGAAACTTTTGTTATGTAACATTTTTCACAAAAATTAATAATAAGCGAGATATTTCGATTTATTTAATTCAGGCCACCTTATAACCCCCCTTTTAAATAACTTATTTTGGATTCCATATAGCCTAAAATCAAAGTTACAACGAACTTAATTTATATTCCAATTTTCATATAAATCAGTTCAGCCATTATCGCGTGAAAAGGTAACAAACATACATACAGACAGACAGACAGACAGACAGACAGACAGACAGACTGACATACAAACAAAAATTTCATAAAAGCGATTTTCGGTTTCAGGATGGTTAATTATACATGTTAGGACCAATTATTTTTGGAAAATCGAAAATTACCAGAAAAATTTTGGATACAGATTTATTATTAGTATAGATGTTTCACTGATTCCTTTGCAAAGTTATATATTGTTGAACACAACTCAATCATTTCTAGTTAACACAGGAGTCCGAGAAGGTGGTATAATTTCACCCTTGTGATTTATATTTATTTTGAGATGGGATCTTACAGATATCTTGGAGGATTTGTAGTATGCTGACGATGTCTGTTAAAACATCGTTTCTCAGTTATGCAAGACAAAGTAATCAAATTGGTAGAAGTATGTCGTATAGTGGGTTTGAAAGCAAATGGTCACAAAAGAAACGAGTTGAGGATTAATGCTATATCATAGACTAAGTTGAAAATACGGAATCAGGAAATTGAAACTGTCGAATGTTTCACATACCTAGGTAGCATAGTGACGACAGATGGAGGTGCCTCAGAGGGTGTTTTAAATAGAATTTGGAAAGCAAACTCTGCCTTTGTGCAGTTTTCTAGAATGGAAGAATTTTATTCTTAAAAAAAACTTTAATAGTAACGTTAAGTCAGTCCTCCATTACGGTTCTGGATATCAAACGCACAAATCATGCAAAAATTGCAAACGTTCACTAAGAGATGTCTCAAGAAAATGTTCAAAAATGTTCTGGCTAGAGAAAATAAAGAATGAAACTACAGTATATTGGTGCTCACAGGCAAGGAACCAATAGAATTACAGATACGAAAGAGAAAATGGCAGTGGATAGGTCATACATTAAGAAAACCTGATTCCGCGATAGGAAAACAAGCTTTGGATTGGAACATTCAGGAATGCCGTAGAAGAGGAGGACCTAAATCTTCATGGGGAAGAATTGTTTATGACAAAATTGGACAGCAGGAAAGACCTGAAGTGGAGTGAAGGCGATGCGATGGTATGAAATCATGTCCTATGGTGAACATTCAACTTTTTTCAGTCAGAACAGTTCCGCGGAACACCTTGCTCTTGTTCCCTTCGAAGCAAATTTAATCATTTTTGTAGCATATTTTTATACCAGCATACTTATATTTTAAAATAGAATTAATTAATTAAAGTTAATTGCATTAAATTAATTTTATATTAGTATTAACTAATTAAGCTAATGTTAACAGAAGAAAATTCACTTTTGTTTCTTTAATAATTCAAGGTCATTAGAGTTTGGATTATCTTTAACTTATTAAATAAAAATATAAATAAATGTTTGTACATTAATGAGATGGATGAGCCTGCCGATTCTTGCACAGTTCTATATTTGGACTATGTTGGTAAGCTTAAGTTGGAGATCGTCACATACATCGAGTCGATTTCGGTAACCTACTTTATTTTTATTAGTGTTAGTTATGAAAACCCTTTCTTACACAGATACGTAGAAGCAAACTGAATTATTATCTCTAAAGCACCATTGTACAGTTCAATGTATTCTCTTTTCACTTGTGATGGGGTCCAGAAATTAACCATACCTTCTGCTTGGCATTTCATTTTAAGTCCGGTGTCATTCGAGAGTTCAATTAACTGTTCTTTTTCACTCAATGAAAGTTTGTTAGTTTCAATATCGCAATGAAAGTGATCACGAATCCATGAAAATTAGTCATATTTACTTGGAAAATAGATTTCATATTGTGACCTCAGAGTTGTATTATTGGTGTACGACGTACAGTACGTGACCATTTCAATGTGCAGACTGAGTGTTGGCAAAACTATTAAGAAAGTCATAAATACATGAAAATGTTCGGTCCTCTGTTATGAATTCGGGTGGTCCCTGGCTGGGTTACAGGCGCGGCGCTAGATGTGCAGGGAAAAGACGGCGAGAAACACCACATTCATAGTGCTTCAATTACCTCTTTTGTTGTTGAGAGTAGAGCGGGAAGTCAGTAGAGGGATAGAGTAATAAATTTCATAAAATATCAGTACTGGGAGAAAAAGTGAAAAAGCGATTGCCATGTGTCATTTCCAAACTCTGAGGTTTTCAGCTATAGAGTGGTACGAAATTCGTTTTAATTTATTTTTTCCTCTGCCTTTTTTGAAGGACCACAAGGGCAGACCTTGAGGACCACAGGTGGTCCGCGGACCATAGTTTGAGAAACGCTGCTCCAATGCATAGTACCAGGATATAAATGAATTAATTAGTGAGTGAGTGAGTGAATAAAGCACAGTTATACGTGAATATATTAATACAATACATACCTTTCCTGCATACAATTAAGACAAATTTAATTCAGTATTTTACTTTCAGGAACAGTATTTATTCTATTTTATTTTGACTACAAATAATTTAATTTCTGTTAAACTAAGTTCAACCATCTTGAACCAAGAAAATCGCTAGTTGGATTAGATCTTACATCATCATCATCATCATCATCATCTTCTTCTTCTTCTTCTTCTTCTTCCTTCCAAGCGTTAGACCACGTGGTCCGTTACGGTTTCTGCTTTCTTCCTCTACAACGATACCGCAAGATCTCCTTACTCTGTTTACATGATCTTTCCAGTTATTACTTAATCTTGTAACTTACTCCAGTACTGATTCTATCCTTAAGTCTTCTAGAATATCATAAATCGCATTTCTGCTGCTGTGATTTCTAAAGGCGTCACATTTTCTGATAGTCCAAGCTTCGCTACTATAAGTCAAGATAGGTCGGTACGTAAGATGTATTGATTTTTTTCTTTACATACTCTTAAAACGGGCATTGTTGGCTATATTTTAACATGTTCAGAATTATTTCATTTCGAAAGGAATTTTGTGGATGTTAAACTAAACCTAATCTGGAAGTAGGGGCAGAACGGACTGGGGCGGAATGGACCAGGACTCCGTTTTACACAAGCATTACTGTTGTTTGCTAAGTTTAATGCCTTTCTTCTTCTTGTCTATATTATCTCCTGACTCATATTTATTTAGTAGTCTTAGCTATTGGGATAGTAAATGAAAAAAATAGCCTTTTAAAAGGAATGTAGACCTAAATAAATAAATAATCAAATTTGATAATATTGGCCTTTTTTTCATCAGCACAACAGATAGGGCTCTTGAAAAAAATTCAACAAACACTGCAAGTTCGTCTGCGCCAACTGATGATTAGGGACGACACTTTGTCCCAGTTTGCCACGAGGTTCACTGGTACTGGTGTATAGAGTACCTGTGTTTACTAGTTGATAGGAGCAGTCCAGCGACAGCATGCGACTGTTTGCTGGTATAGATCGGCGGAACGAAAATGCAACCTTTCTACAGGTTACCACTGCTAATATCTATGCGCGTAGCATATGCCTTGATTAGTTATAGCTTTACAATATCACTTACACATATTTACAACACCGTATACAACAACGACGAGTTAGTCGAATTATACACAAGTATTTGCAAGCGCACGATGTTATACATAGGTGCATCTCAAAAAGATTAACAATAGTTGCATTGTTTACTCGTATTTCCGATGTCAACAAAAATTGCTTGCCTGGTTCATTGGAGGACATCACTCCTACAACAACGTGAGCTACTTATCGTCCCATAGCATCCGATATCTCATCTATAGATACAAATATTTTGTTACTACCTATAGCTGTTCGAATGGGTTCAGAGTTTTTTCGTATGCAGACGATAAGTAAGTTGTACATATGGATGTTATACTAGGCAGTTTTCTAGACCTGTATTTTTCCATAAACCGCTGAAAATGTGGATTACTGAGCTTGCGTATTGAACTATTCGCCGACACCATCATCTCGCACAAATCATTATAAAATTCAAAATTTGTAAACCGTGCAGATGAGAGAAATAACGGAAAACGTTCACTATGCTTTTTCGTTTCACAGTGCTTTTGCAAATCTTTACGAACATTTACCTTTAGTTTTGTGTTGCACACTTTACAGCGTATGTTGTCGCCCTGCACACTAAAATACTCACTTCCAAACGCAGTTGCAATTGCATTCAGTTTAGAGTTCTTGTCTGACTACATTGTATTATGTTTACACTACTGCACACAGAGTCACGATCACAACCACCTTGCCATTAAGTGACAACGGCACCAGTAGTGCTGTAGGAACTGTAGGTAAGCCACTGCAATGCAAAACAAGCGGGCAGCGGCAGAGAGCAGCATAGGTTCGAATCCTAAACAAATCAAACGTACGTACGTTCGTTCTTCGGTGCAGCACACACAGGTTGCCCTTTCCTGTCACAGTGCAGTACCTTCGAACCCATGGCCTCCGTGACGTCAATATAGGCAAGCAACAACCAACCTAAAATCCGTCCACGCTGGGACAAAATGTCGCTCCTGCTGATGATCCTGCCTCGACTAAAGCCTCAGCTCAGAATACCCAAGAAGGTACGGTTGAGTTAACTCCTGCGAAAGGTCTGGGCCTATTTTCTTCATCAACTTCGACCAAATTTTCTCAGGTTTCTCCATAATCTCCGCCTTTCCAAAAGAGACGAGAAGAAAGAAAAAGAAGGGTTGTGCTGCGATTTTGACAGCTTCACCTTACAAAAATGAACTCCAAGAAGTTGACAACGAAACAACCGCAAAATTTATCAAATAATTACCAGTGTAGACGTTTCGCACATGTTGCACTGCACTTTTTTTCTCCATAATTTTCATACCAAGTTCATAAAAACTCACTGTCAATTCCATTATGAATAGGCCTACACTGTGCCATATAATTCCTCACTCACTTAAAGGATGCTGTTATCTCCACGCACGACATTTCACTGTAACTGGCGTTAACCACATAGCATTTCGGGGCTTGTCATGAGAAATCCTTATAGACACAACATTGAGGATATTAATCATGACTGACGAGAGAATTGTGTCTGGCCTGTAGCGCGAGCACGACCGGTTTATATTTCATAAATTCGCAACGTGTAGCAGAATGGAGTTTTTCCAAAGTGTTGTACAGGGACATCATTTTATTTTTACTAACATTTTTAATATTAACCTGGCTATATCTTTGGATTAAAGGTCTAGAACAGGAAACACCGCTTGCTCCCCCTTCCAAGACTGGAGTTCGATGATACTGACGTAAAATACAAACAAATCACTTTACTAGGTATAGGAGGGAAGAAAAGTAGTTCATCCATTTACGTAAACTAGGATATATCGCAATTTTGAGTTCGATAATTTCCATTAGGTTTTTGTTTAATCAAAACACAGTAGTGTATTAACACTTAGTGTTTTTACTCACGAATTGAACTATCCATTCGGACGTATTAATTATGCAGTGTATATTGTACTATTGCAGCACATTGGCGTACAATATAGAGAATGAAGTTAAATTGAAAAATAACCATAATATGGATACTTAAACACATTTTTGAAAATAGTGGCCGTTTATTTCGATAGAGGCTTCAGTTCTTCTGTGCATATTATCGCACTATAGACTATTCTACCTAATTCCAATTACCAGTTTCGTCCTTCGTACTAGTAGGCCTAACTCATGTTGAAATAATTCTGTACCTACTCTATAAAAGAGTACCTACGTACTGTAAATTCAATCTTCACTTCTGCCCGATCCGAAAAGATAAAATTACTCAAACATGCTACCTACTGTCCGTTGAAGTGGTTTTGTCGCAGGGTTGTAGGAACGGAGGGGAAATCACGTGACAGATAATTACTTAACGAGGCCCTTTTATTTCAGTTATTTTAAACAGTCCTATAATATTACGTAGACGTCCAATTCCTAAGAGAAATTAATGTTTTCAGAAAAGAGCTAAGACAGCCCAGCTACTAGACTTTACAGAGGGGCGAACAGAAGCAGGTGGGGGAACCGGGACGCGACGTAGGCAAACGGACGACAGTACCTGTGCCAAAATATGATCCAATATTGAAAGCTCTTTCGTCAGTGGAAAACGCGAACATATTTCTGGAACGTACTATACTCACTAACTCAGTACTGCATACGCGGCCTCGGTTCTGTGTGGAGAACGGTTGGAAGTTTACTAGTAGAGGGATAAAATGATTTCCCTGTATAATGTTACAGGAAGTTAGAGAATAAATATAGTCTTGTCCATTTGTGTCCTTTTTTCTGAAGTTAAGATATTAAAAAATATATTTAAAATGTTTGCAATAATTTTAAATGGATGTTAGTCGAAGTTACCTATTATATAATAATGATATAAAAATAGAAGGCAGATTTGAAATGGAGCATTAAAAATGTATATAAAATTTAGAAATTTCAATAATTATGTTACAAAAAGTTACTTGTATAGACATTTAAAATTATACTTCCAGAATAAAGAGAGCGACAGGCGAAAGCTATAAACACAATGTATTGTCTATTGTAATTGTGACTTTGCCCTGTTGTATAAATAAATAAATAGATAAATAAACAAATAAATAAATAACTAAGTAACTAAGTAAATAAGTAATTAGTAACTAAGTAACTAAGTAACAAAGTAAATAAATAAATAAATAAATAAATAAATAAATAAATAAATAAATAAATAAATAAATAAATAAATAAATAAATAAATAAGCAAGTAAATAAATAAATAAATAAAAATCATAATTATATGTAGCAAATATGTAATCTGCGCGAAAGACTGACTTCAAAATAGCACCACACAACCATTCTTAACTTCATATTCGGAAGTTGGTAATATACTAAATATTTTGCCCGCATATTCTCTAATCAGGACCATTGTGCACTTCCCCTCTCCTCTCGCAGAGGAATTCATTTCTCCGTGGATGTTTTGTAGGCTGGTTGTACTGAGCCCCAGAACTACTTAGAACACATAGGCTATAGCTACTGTCCATTACTCAGGAGAAGACGAGCGGAAAGAATGTGACCTTCTTGACAATCGCTGTTGATTATTATAAACATCGCTCAGATTAGCATCCCAGTAGCCAGGTTATTTATTACTCGTGCAGGAAACATGAGTATCAATGCGTATGGAAATTAAAGCTAAGTTGAACAGAAGGAGACCTCATGTTTCCGCTTACTGCAGTATAGTCGGAGGCACCGATTTTGGCAGATGACCTCGATGACATTTCCACTAGGCGAGCCAATATTGTTTGTGTAAGCTGCGAGAATGAGATGCGATAACATTCTGAGTCGTTCATATTTTCATAACAGCAGCTCATATCAATTATCCTTATTATGAAACATACCACGGTACAGTCCTACTCAAAGAATACCGTTAATAAATGTAAATGACTTCCGTTTGCAGTGATTTTACAATACGTCTCCTACATTTTCTAAATTCAATTAATTCTTAATTAAAAGGAAAAAGCATTGCATTGCGCATATATACAGGGTGTTTAAAAAATACGGGGCATAATTTCATGTATGTATTTCCCACACGTAGACAATCAAAATATTTCATTACAACATGTGTCCGGAAATGCTTTATTTCCGAGTTACGGCCTTCACAACATTCAAATTCACCGGAACGTTTTTCTTTCCGCAGGTCGTTGCCGTCAAAAGAGACAATAAGAGGGCACTCTGACAGTTCATTCCGAGGCGAAGGTTACATTCAGTGTTGTGTAGGCGTTAGACTGCGACATGTATTCAAATCAAGAGCTGGCAGAGATACACTTCATGTACGGTAAGGCGGATGGCAATGCTGCGCTGGCTCGTCGTTTGTACCAGGAGAGGTACCCACAGCGACAATGTCCAGATCGGAAGACATTTGTAAGTCTCCATTACCGTCTGTGCGAGTATGGAAAATTTAACTCTCCTAGTTTGGGAAGGGGACGACCAAGATCTACAACTCCAGAAGTACACGAGGAGATTCTGGAGGCTGTGAACATGACTCCTTCTATCAGCACACGAAGGGTAGCGTTGCAAGTCAATGTTCCTCATACGACTGTCTGGAGACTGTTGAAAGAGTATCAATTGCATCCTTATCATTTGCAACGTGTACAGGCCCTGTCACCAGCAGATTACCTTGCACGAGTTAGGTTCTGTCAGTGGTTCTTGCAGCAGTGTGGTGTAAATCCGAACTTTCCGGGCTTAGTATTATTTACAGATGAAGCACAGTTCACACGAGATGGCATAACAAATTTCCACAATCAGCATGTATGGGCGTATGAAAACCCACGTGCAACTGTTCCATCTCATCACCAGGTGCGGTTCTCCCTCAACATGTGGGCCGGTATCATTGGTGATCGATTAGATGGACCCCATGTACTTGTAAACAGACTTACGGGGCAGGCGTACACAAACTTCCTGGAAAACACTATAGGCTACCTCATGTTTTAGAAGACTCTCCACAGATCAATCGTCACCACATTCACTTCTTGCATGATGGCGTTCCTGCACACTTCAGTCGTACGGCTCGCCGGTACTTGGATCGAAGGTTTCCTGATCGATGGATGGGTAGAGGTGGCCCAATTGCTTGACCTCCACGCTCACCTGATCTGAACCCTCTCGATTTCTACTTGTGGGGCCATTTAAAATCATTGGTTTATTCGTCTCCGGTGCCTGATTCGGAATCCCTTCGGAATCGAATTGTGGCATGTTCTGAGGACATACGCAATACTCGCAGGTCAATGAGACATCGATGTGAGGTCTGTATTCAAGCAGGATGTGGACATTTTGAACATCTTCTGTAACGACAACGACCTGCGGAAAGAAAAACGTTCCGGTGCATTTCAAAGTTGTGAAGGCCATAACTCGGAAATGAAGCAATTCCGGACACATATTGTTAGGAACTATTTTGATTGTCTACATGTGGGAAATACATACCTGAAATGATGCCCAGTATTTTTGAAACACCCTGTATATATATAATCCTACCCTTACCAGATCAATATACAAGATCTGTCCAGTAATAATCTAGGGATCGTCTACTGGTGGTGCGACAATTCAAGTTAATAAAATTACGATTCTTCTTAAGAATCAAAATATAATTTGGTTAGTTGGGTAAAATTGCATGCTGCGGAAGTTAGATTTATATAAGAGTATAATAAATAGGATTGTAATGGATATTACAAGGGCAATAATTTCTTCACACGCACATTGTGAATAGAACAGAGAAGAAAGCATTTTAAAATATTCGAAATCGTACAAAATATCGGAGAAACCAATTTTCCCTGCACAAAGTGCACCAATTGAAAAATATAATTACCTTTCACAATAAATACTGTATTTTATGGATTCTAAAAAGTTGTTTATTAATCTAGAGATATTGGCTGATGACTATATTAAATTCCAGCACAACATTCATTCAGAATGTGTAGAAATTACACTTTGGATTTTACTAAATGTATAGGCCTACTATCAAAAGGTGTTACATACCCCCTTAAATACTGTACATGTGTTACCTGTGCGATATCCGATGTTTAATTTTTTAAAATATGGTAATTCATAGTACTGAAACTGCCATATTGAATTCGCACAAATTGTATTATTCGTAATTTTCGTCTCGAAAACCCCTAAGATATCTAATTTAATTTTTCATCCATTTTTGTCCCACTCCACCACTTTAGGGACAAAGTCGGACTATACCTTATTCGTATTCTGTGATCGCAAAGATCACCAGATATCGACTTTCATCGAGATCGGATGACATGAGATTTCTCACTCCCTTCTGCATTTTCATCAGTACCTTAGGATATGGTATTTAGAAAACCTAAGAATATTTAACCAATATTGTAGAGAGTAACTTCATTTTAAATTTTACTAATTTTTTTTAGTTAAATATAGTTTAGTGAATTTTTAAAATCGTCGACTTCTTTCTCTCTCCTCTCTACTCGGAAGTTTAAAAAAATATATATATATATATAAATATATATATATATATATATATATATATATATATATATAGGCTATATTTCAAGGGAGTAGCCTACATGAAATTGAATTTTTTTACTTTCCTTATACATTTTAGAAACAATTCTGAGAGATGAGATGAACAGTCTAACCCAATTTTATAAGTGAATCTTTGTTTTAAATTTAAAGGCTGCACGTCTGCTGGTTAGAAAAAAATAAATCGGTATAATTATTTTGATCATTACTGCCTCCCATTTTCCATCCCTTAATGTTCGTATTTCGTAAAACTCAGTCTTATCTATTGACTGAGGATTAACATATTTCCATATATATATATATATATATATATATATATATATATATATATATATATATACTTACAGTATTTATAATAGATTATATTTCCATTTCGTACAATATTCTGGTCACGAGACATAATCAATATACGTTGTCTTTTCGGGATTTACTACCAAACCTATAGCTTTATTTGCTTCAAGTAAAATTTCCGTGTTTTCCCTAATCGTTTGTGGAGTTTTTCCTAACATATTCACGTCATCCGCATAGACAAAAAGCTGATGTAACCCGTTCAATTCCAAACCCTCTCTGTTATTCTGAACTTTCCTAATAGCATATTCTAGAGCGAAGTTAAAAAGTAAAGGTGATAGTGCATCTTCTTGCTTTAGCCCGCAGTGAATTGGAAAAGCATCAGATAGAAACTCGCCTATACGGACTCTGCTGTAAGTTTCATTGAGACACATTTTAATTAATCGAACACGTTTTTTGGGAATATCAAAGACACATATAGACTACTGTAATATTTGTTTAGTTTTTGGAGGTGACTGTCCAGAGTGCACAAATACTCGGGCGTACATGTTTACTCTTATGTCCTACCCATTCCACTGCGACAGAGATAACAGCCGATCTTGCAGCGGTGAGGACTCGCTTTCCGGTTCACATTAAGAAAATCCATTTGCCAAAATCCCTGGCGCGACCTATACAAATATTGCGCGTGTTGTCTTACGTTATCTGTTCACATCCCTTCCTCCTCAGTCCGCTCTCATCTTCTCCTGAGTCACCGACAGTAGTCCGTTATCCTGAAAAAGTCTAAAGGTGTGGTTTAGTTGCCTGTTGGAGTCACGTCCACCTACCTAAAAATTGAGGTTTGTACATAGATAATGAAATGATAGTGACAATGATAATTGTTTCTCTATCGTCACTTTTAACTAGTAGATAATATTCAAAGACGTTATTAACAGTAATTTCATAAACTCTCTTTCCACCTACAAAGAGTAATCAAGGGCGATAACATGTTATTGCGTAACTACAATAATTAATTGTTTGCTTAAATAAATTTTAAGCTACAGATGATACTCAGAAACAATAAGATATTGATGTAACAGTAACTTAATTCTCCATTTAACACTTCTTGTTAACTACAGTAGGCCTAACTGTTAAATAACTATGCGATTATGTTAATAGTAATTGGGATTCCAACATTCCTTTTCAGTAATTATTGTAAGAAGCTTTCAATAGGCGAGAAGTGACAATGGGGTGCTAAAGTAAAGAAAGCGAAGAAATGAAAATGAAAAGAGAGATCGATATACGTAGTTAATATCCTTTCCATAGGGACACCACAAATTAACATCACATAATCTCCTGAAGCAGGATTTCGCTCAGGTTACAGCACGGTGGATCATCTACAGACAATCAACCAGGTCATAGAAAAAACGGACGAATTCAATATTCCCCTCTATCTCGCATTTATAGATTTCAAGAAAGCATTTGACTCGGTAGAACACTCCTGTGTATTACAGGCGCTGAGTAACCAGGGAGTCGAGCACAAATATATCAACATCCTAACTAAGCTCTACGGAGACTCGCACGCCATCGTGATGACAGAACGAGAAGGACAAATATTCAGAATAGGAAGAGGAGTCCGACAAGGGGATCCGATCTCACCAAAGCTATCTACTAGCCTCCTGGAAGACATATTCCGTAAGCTAAAGTGGAAGAAAAGACATGGAATCAATATAAACGGATATCGGCTGACGAACCTAAGATTCGCGGACGACATCGTACTTTTCGCTAAAAACGCCACCGACCTACAAGAGATGATACAGGAACTAAGCGATTGCAGCGCACACGCAGGCCTAAGCATGAACATGGAAAAAACCCAAGTCATGACGAACAGCCAACCACAACCAATCCAAGTCAACGCAACCAGATTACAGTACGTGGAGGAATACATATATCTGGGCCAATTGGTCGGATTCAAAAGCTGCATGACGAGAGAACTAAAAAGAAGAATTGCATCAGCATGGAGAGCTTTCTGGTCACTGCAATTCGTACTCCTTGACAAGAAACTGAACCGCAAACTAAAGCTGGAGGTGCTGCAATCCTGTATCTTCCCAACCTTACTGTACGGCTGTCAGACCTGGAAACTGACCGTGAACCAGAAGACGCAGATTCAGATCTGCCAGCGCAAAATGGAGAGGAAAATCCTAGGACTCTCCCTCAGAGACAAGATTTCCAACACCAGACTCAAGCAGATGACAAACACCAGAGACATGGCACACCAAGGGGAACGCCTGAAATGGAAATGGGGAGGCCACGTGTCGAGACTCCAAGGCTGCAGATGGGCGCATATTTCCACCACGTGGGACCCACGCATCGGGAGGCGAAACCGAGGAAGACCTGGGACCAGATGGGCGGACTTCTTCAAGAGCCTAGCTGGACCCCTGTGGTCCAGAACAGCCAAGAACCGAGAAGAATGGAGATCGCTACAGTTTGTCAGTATCGAGTGAGAGTGCAAGTGTACACACACAAACGATGAACAAAACTTATATAGAACAGAATCTACCGTCATGCGGATTAGCTCACCGCATGATCTCTAAAGAGCTCCCCTTTTAGGAGGCCATAGCCCTTCACGGGAAATCCAAAGGCTATTTCATTCATTCATTCATTCATTCATTCATTCATTCATTCATTCATTCATTCATTCATTCATTCATTCATTCATTCATTCATTCTCCTCAAACCAAACTACAGATCCGCTACGTGTGAAATAATAAAGTTACTGAGCTACGACGCATTCTCACTCAAATATTGAACAGTAAGCCTAATACCTATATATATATATATATATATATATATATATATATATATATATATATATATGAAGTCTAACCATTCGCTGTGTCGAAATCCAAACAAAGAAAATCTAACTCTAGTTCTACCCCAAGCCTTTGTGATGGATTCCTGAACACACTATTGTCAACAGATAATGAAAAGACTGATTCTTTGATAAAAAGAGGACTATCTTTATTAGACTATGTACTGAACTCAGAACATCGAAAGCTATTCCGTAGCGGTAGAGCTTGGAGTAAAGCCTGACTAAGGGACAAGACAGGTCTTACTTCAGTAGGTCAAAAAATCTCTTCTACCATTCAATGGAAGAAATATAAATAATATGGCGACAGGTTATTGACAGGGTACTGTCGCCTTTAAACATGATTACAAGTCATGAATATTACCAGTAATTCCATGTGTAGGCGTTGTAGAAAGAGAAAAGGAACGACATCAACCATCTCGCTCCAATATTCTGAACTGGATAAAACAAGGTACAAATGTATTGAGAACTCTTTATCGTTTCCTAAGGGTATAAATTTAATTAAACTGTCAACTTATACAAGTTTATATTTGCGTATAGATCGCCGGACTGTTAGGTGGGAGGCAATGTTGTCAAACTAATGGGTCTAAATGCTTCCAGACCATTTTTAGGTAGCCCCTGTTGACAAAGAGAAAAGTTCAGTGCTTGCTGTCTTTACGTAGACACGTCTGACTTTAATTTAATGTCTTTTGAAGGAGTGTGTACTTGAAAGCGAAGTAGTACCTCTGCAGAAGCAAGAAAATCACTTCATTGTGCTCGCATTGTCTGTAGGTTTTGTTGATTACTATAAACTTGTAATGAAAAGTCTAACTTGTGTCTTGTTGTATAGTAATTTATTGCAGGCCATGAAACTTTACAACTCGGCCAGGAATATGCAGCATTTAATGGAGGGCGTTCAATGCCTGCATGCCATCACCACACCCAAGTGTCAGTTTGTTTCCTTGTCTCGACAATTAAGTAGAGGTCAATTAATGTCATACAGAAAGAATTCTGCTTGAATGCTTCCGGCTGGTGACTCAAGGGCTCTGGGGTCACTTTGGTGAAAATCTTCTTGACTTCCCTTTTTCTGACAATAGACTTGGAACATTTTTTGTACAAACACGTTCTAGCTACATCGTAAACGTATGCTATTTCACTTTCTATTGTTGCAAAGAAGTAAAAGTCTGTGTGTGTGACCTTAAGACTATTGAAAAAATGACCACTAAATAAATTTATTGCTGTTCTAGATATTTTCACAATTGGCTGGTTTGTTCACTGTCTGAGCAAATGATTGGCTAAATGCGTAAGTAGATTGTTCGATTTATTGGCTGATTGATTGAGGCGGTTGAATGGGCGATTGACGGAATGATGATATTTTGCTATTAGATCTATGAAAGATAAAATAAATATCAATACCTTAAAAACGATATACTTTGCATATTCTACTCTGTAATGAGTTTTGGAATAATATTTCACTGTTGCTACTTCTCGTACTGGAATTCTCTGCCGCCTGAAGTCAAGGGCTGCCGAACTTTAATTTCCTTTAAATGTAAATTAGAAAAATATCTTATGATGAGTTGCCAGACCTAACGCGTTGCAAATATTTAATGGAATGTGTTCCATTGTATTTATTTTTATTTATTTATTTTTTGTTTCTTATTTTTATTATCTAAATCGTGTTTATTTATCAATTAACGCCAATATGTATCCCACTGTGTTGTTTTTTATTATTAATCTATTTTTTGTGTGCATGTTATTCAATTGTCGGTTTCTGGTTTAATTATGTAAATCCTACTTAATTGTAATCTAATACTAATATGTGTACTAATGTGTTTATTTTTATTTTTATTGTGTACATTTTTTATAGAATTATCGGCTTCTGTTTTATGTGATTCGTATTTTATTCTAACAACATTAATATGTATTCCACTATGTTTATTTTTATTTTATGAGGTAAATTTTTATGCAACTACCTCTTTTGATCTCATTATGTACTTAAATTGTATCAGTATGTAATTACTTAATTCCGATCCAGTTTTATGTTCAACTGTGTAACAAGTTTTAATCCTGGTTGAGTGTAAGAGAAGGCCTTACGGCCTTAACTCTGCCAGGTTAAATAAAAATTCTACAGTGATAGCAAGAGTATATTTCTACTACAAAAAAGAGTAATTAGAATAACAGTAGGTGTCAAATCCAGGAAATCGTGTAAGACCGTTTTCAAAAAACTACAAATAATGTCCATAGCTTGTCAGCATATATTTTCATTAATAAAGTTCCTCGTATGTAATCTTGAATACTTTGTAACTAATTCAACAGTTCATAGCACAAATAGGCCTACTGGTCAAAAACTGACTTTCATACTCCATCGGCAAATCTATCGTGCTGTCGAAAAATTATGCGTTATATGACAGCAAAATAAAATTATTATCCTCCTTATGGATTTAAAAAATCAAACTGAAAACATAATATTATTTAGGGCCAAATTAAAGATGTAACTAATTTTTCACGTCTTCTATTCTGTAGATGAATTTATGACATTCAACAACGCTGTATGAATATTTCTGTCTTGTATCAAATATCAATAGTAACCCCGTGTGGTGTACTAGTAGACTATATTGTAAAACTCTTCTGTACATATTTCAACTAGACTGTGACTATAATTAAGACTTTGTGTAGTACTATTAAATTTTTTTTGACATGTCCCATATTTTAGCTATGAAGCGATGTGCGAACACCATGGAATGTAAATAAATGCAATACAGTAAATCAATCGTTTTAACCTCTAATTTTAAATTCTATAGTTAGCCTATCTCTGGTTTCATAAATCACCAAATGTGATTACTGCCCAGAGAAAATGTGATATGTCATACTCAACATGTGTTTGCTTAAAATGAAATGAAATTTTTATTGCTTATTCTTCTATGAAAATATTATTTATTGGTCTGTGAAAATAGAAGTGATGATATGACGAACATTATGCATATTTATTTTCTCGTTAAATGAAGTGTGTATAAGAAATATATTATATTGTGGTGCTGCAATAAGAAGGCTGGATATCTTCACGAAAATACACGTTTTCAGCTTTCCTAATACCGGAAAAGTCGTATTCCGCATAGTGTCGTCCGAGTGTCTACCTATTTTCTGTCTGGCTGTCTACAGGAAATGTCCTAATTCACTGCACGAGTTTTGTATTTAATATCTAAGAGTCAATTGAGCCTGGATTTATGCACATTAGATGCAGTCACTTGTACTAGAAATTAATTGGTTTTATTTCAAAATGTTGAAAAATGACGGTGTAAACGAAATCGTTGGTGTCATGTGAATAGCGGTATGGAAAACGTAATTTGCATGCTCAAGTATTTACATGTGTTGAGTAGCCATTCTTTTGGAACGTGAAATTCGGCACAAATTGTATTTAGGCCTATAGAATATAGACAAAGAATACATAATTAAAAAAGAAATAGGCCTATAGGGTCATAGTGTGTAAATCTGTAGTGTATGAAAAGCAGTGTCTGAAATATACAACTAGAACGCTGAATTACATGAACTCTGATAACTTTAACCACATTTAAATTAGACGACATTCTAGTAGCCTATCTTTCTGAGATTGTAGAACGAAACTTTCATACTCATTCTCCATTTTATATGGACTTTAATCGTCATTCCTTCATATTTTTCAAATATTTTCCCCAAAATTTAGTTCTACATAACAATGAAGGGATAAATTGAGTAAGAAGAGGCACTTTGTCTGCACACTCATATACTTACTTACAAATGGCTTTTAAGGAACCCGAAGGTTCATTGCCGCCCTCACATAAGCCCGCCAGCGGTTCCTATCCTGAGCAAGATTAATCCAGTCTCTATCATCATATCCCATCTCCCTCAAATCCATTTTAATATTATCCTCCCATCTACGTCTCGGCCTCCCTAAAGGTCTTTTTCCCTCCGGTCTCCCAACTAACGCTCTATATGCATTTCTGGATTCGCCCATACGTACTACATGCCCTGCCCATCTCAAACGTCTGGATTTAATGTTCCTAATTATGTCAGGTGAAGAATACAATGCGTGCAGTTCTGCGTTGTGTAACTTTCTCCATTCTCCTGTAACTTCATCCCGCTTAGCCCCAAATATTTTCCTAAGCACCTCATTCTCAAACACCCTTAACCTATGTTCCTCTCTCAGAGTGAGAGTCCAAGTTTCACAACCATACAGAAGAACCGGTAATATGACTGTCTTATAAATTCTAACTTTCAGACTTTTTGACAGCAGACTGGATGATAAACGCTTCTCAACCGAATAATAACAGGCATTTCCCATATTTATTGTGCGTTTAATTTCCTCCCGAGTGTCATTTATATTTGTTACTGTTGCTCGAAGATATTTAAATTTTTCCACCTCTTCGAAAGATGAAACTCTATTTTTGATATTTCCATTTCGTAAAATATTATGGTCACGAGACATAATCATATACTTAGTCTTTTCGGGATTTACTTCCAAACCGATCGCTTTACTTGCTTCAAGTAAAATTTCCATGTTTTCCCTAATCGTTTGTGGATTTTCTCCTAACATATTCACGTCATCCGCATAGACAAGAAGCTGATGTAACCCGTTCAATTCCAAACCCTGCCTGTTATCCTGAACTTTCCTAATGGTATATTCTAAAGCGAAGTTAAAAAGTAAAGATGATAGTGCATTTCCCTGCTTTAGCCCGCAGTGAATTGGAAACGCACACTCATATAATTGAAATAAATTAAGTTTTCTTTGCATAACAATACCTAAAATGAAATGTGCAGTATGGAAGTGAAATATCCCTGCAGATTGAAATAGATGATAGGGTACACATAAATGATTAGGAAACCTATATTACCTATGTGTCGTGATTAAATGCATGATTAATTAGAAAATTAAATTGGAAGTTTCAGCAGTCTGGAAACATCGACCTTAACACATTCTTCTCGTAATATAGATGTAAGAGGTCAACGAATTCGGTCTGTCTCGCTAGGTGAGCTACTCTCAGACTAAGACTTTGCAATGTGCTCGCATCATACAGGGGCTTGAAATTAATGGTTTTTATATTAAATGTACACGAAAACCGTCCATGCTATTGAAATACGCCAGAGGTGTATATTATTCTTTGTTAGATTTCCTATCAATATGGAGAAAATCACTATCATACTCATAATAGTTGCCTAATAAGAGGTTGTTAAACATTTTGGCAAAAACTATGGACATTCCAGCAATATTACTCTATACAGTGAAATCTCTCATTTACGGACATCGAAGGGACGTAATAATGTGTCCGCATCTGGGAGGTGTCCTTTATTGGAAGGGAGGCTCCCCAATCTAACAGTAAGTTTATAATATGCATTATGTATCCCTTCACGCTTTAAATGAAATGTATTACTGTAGTTTAATTCTAAATACAGTCTACAGTACTAGGGTAAATTCTTTGCAACTTTGAACTACAATAGATAAGACCGAAAAAGGAAAATACAGTACTGTGCCATGCAATTTTATTCTAGGTCTACAGTTATGCAGTACTGTAATTTTCAGTTTTCAACTTAACCTTTACGTTATGTCTCTCGAAACAGAACAACTGATTGAAGTGAAGAGAATAATCCTACTAACCCTATCATGTGTCGAATACAATTTCACGATCGCGGAAATCTCGGAACCATCAGACAGCTTACATTTCATGACTTTGTTGATCCACCCGCTTCCAGCTAACAAGGGGTAGCCAGCTGGGCTAGTGGTAGTCTACGAGACCCTTATTGTCTTCTTTCATGTCAAGGAATTTCTGTACAGTTCTCGAAACTAAATTTTCCATTTTGTAAGACATTAGGTCTTGAAATCCAAGTTCTGTCCTCAATCAGGAGTAAAGCAAACTTTAGGACTGTGAAACAGCTATCCGTGTCCCTGTTTGAGAGTGTCCGTAAACGAGAGTTAAATTTATCATTATTTCTATATTATTTCAGTTGGAACATAAAAATCTGTCCGTATATGAGGAATGTTCGTAACTTGGAGGTGTCCGTAAGGAGAGGTTTCACGGTATTACTGTTTTCTGTTACATGCAATATGAGCTATTCGCTCTGAAAATCTGCAAGGTTATTTCATTTCTATCCTGTATGATCAAATGAAATAAGTAGCTATAGGCTATATTCAATACAACTATATATCTTAGAAACGATTCCACAAATTGTTTTGAAAAATTAGCATATTTCTACTCGTTACGGGGATATGATGAAAAAAATTGTGAGTTAAAAATTAGTGATAAAGTCTAACATTTCAGGGAGAGAGATCTGATGGTGGCAAATAATTGCCGAAAACGTTAATCCAATCAATAAATGTGACATAGTTAATAATATAAGACTACGCATTACTTGATAAGCAAGAAGACGGACCCACTTAACCTATATTCACCTAAAGAGAAATAAGATTTAATTATAAAAGAAGAAACCTGGAGATGGAAGGATGTATTCGGCATGTAATCAACTGTAGACCTATATTCTTCTCTCAGTCGCAAATTATAAAGGCAAATCTCTTTTAGTCACAAATAAATTAAATCCAAACGATTAGATGTCCTTGTTAGTAACCAGTAATTCAATATCAGGGAAAACCGTTGTACCAGCATTGGTCACTCTTTGCAAAACGGACTGAATTTATTTTCATACTCGCCACTTTGTAACAGAGAGGGATTGTCCATAGAACATTTTCTCTTTAAGATTTTCTTCTACCTATAGTGCCCTTAGTTGATTGACTGGCAATAAAGTTAGAATGTTATTATGAACAACTAATAGGTTTTTTATTACTTCCATTAATTTTAAATACTAGTTCCTTAAAAGGAAATGTTATATTAGAAATGAATACATTTTACATTAAAAAAATACCAGGTGTTCCAAATTAACAATATCAGAATGATAAAGAGGTTCAACATAAATATTTTGAGATAGGCAAGTGCTTCACGAGCTTTTAAGCTCTCAGATGAATATTGTAATAAGTGTGCGTAACGTTTTCAACTATTGACCAGATATTTTGTATTCGACAGATAATGGAGGAAAAAATGGGAGTATAAGGGTACAATGCATCAGTTATTAATAGATTTCAAAAAGGCACATGACTCGGTTAAGAGAGAAGTTTTATGTGATATTCTTATGGAATTTGGTATTCCCAAGAAACTAGTTCGATTAATTAAAATGTGTCTCAGTGAAACGTACAGCAGAGTGCGTATAGGTCAGTTTCTGTCAGATGCGTTTCCAATTCACTGTGGGCTAAAGCAAGGAGATGCACCATCACCTTCACTTTTTAACTTTGCTCTAGAGTATGCCATTAGGAAAGTCCAGGATATCAGAGAGGGCTTGGAATTGAACGTGTTACATCAGCTGCTTGTCTATGCGGATGACATGAATATGTTAGGAGAAAATCCACAAACGATTAGGGAAAAGACGGGAATTTTACTGGAAGCAAGTAAAGAGATAGATTTGGAAGTAAATCCCGAAAAGACAAAGTATATGATTATGTCTCGTGACCAGAATATTGTACGAAATGGAAATATAAAAATTGGAAATTTATCTTTAGAAGAGGTGGAGAACTTCAAATATCTTGGAGCAACAGTAACAAATATAAATGATACTCCGGAGGAAATTAAACACAGAATAAATATGGGAAATGCGTGTTATTATTCGGTTGAGAAGCTTTTATCATCCAGGCTGCTGTCAAACATCTGAAAGTTAGAATTTATAAAACAGTTATATTACCGGTTGTTCTTTATGGTTGTGAAACTTGGACTCTTCACCTGACATAATTAGGAACATTAAATCCAGATGTTTGAGATGGGCAGGGCATGTAGCACGTATGGACGAATCCAGAAATGCATATAGGGTGTTAGTTGGGAGGCCGGAGGGAAAAAGACCTTTAGGGAGGCCGAGACGTAGATGGGAGGATAATATTAAAATGGATTTGAGGGAGTTGGGATATGATGATAGAGAATGGATTAATCTTGCTCAGGATAAGGACCAATGGCGGGCTTATGTAAGGGTGGCAATGAACTTGCGGGTTCCTTAAAAGCCAGTAAGTAAGTAACGTTTTTTTAAGCTTTTTTATTTTAAAATATTAATTTTACAACTCTTACCAATTGTTCGAAGTGGCGGTGACTGATCTCCATGCATGTAGAATGTTACAAAACGCAAGAAATTCTGCTGCACTCTCTAAAATATCCCCGGGGTGTCTGTTGTACGACGAGACAGGCAGCTAGGATTCTGGCTAACCAAGTCCTCATTAGATTTTGATTGTATTATTTAACGACGCTGTTTCAACTACTATGTTACTTACCATCGATCCTCGTCAGTTTCCACTGGGATTTCGTAAATTAGGCATTTGATGCGCTCCCCAAAGGAAAAAAAATCCAGAGGAGTGAGATCGAGTGATCGCGGTGGTCACTATCCACAATGAAAACATGAACATTAATATACTTTATATAGTGTACTAGGTAACCGTGGATATAAAATAGGCGATTGGAAGCTGGTACTACCAAACATCTTTACTGGAATTTTGGCGCTGCAAGCGCACATTTCAGCGCTACTCAAAAGT
This sequence comes from Periplaneta americana, assembly GCF_040183065.1. Lineage (NCBI taxonomy): Eukaryota > Metazoa > Arthropoda > Insecta > Blattodea > Blattidae > Periplaneta > Periplaneta americana. The sequence goes on along the minus strand of NC_091132.1, from coordinate 104,611,241 downwards.
TTAGCGTCTAATTAATATCTTAAGATGGCATCTCCGACTATTAGTGCACTATAAAAAAACTCATTTAGGACATTTTATTCTGGAACACCTGTTTAAACTCTTCAATTTACAAATTGAATAATACACCTAATTTTTGGGGATTTAAAAAATGTATTCGTGTTTGCGATTTACATTACTCATTTTATATTTTAATGTTTTTTAAAATTACAGTTCAAGTTTAAAAATTACGAATAAGAATATTTACATCTTGCTATTCTGTTAAATGATTGAAATGTGATAATTAGAAAGTGTGAGTCATTTTCATGGCAATGATTTTTAAACTTACATATAACTAACTAAGTGAAATATTTTTATATTCCAGTAATATACTTCGAGGGCAACATGCCAGAAGCGCGTATCAACAAAACTGCAATTTACATTTGATCCATAAAAAGATGGAATGCTTTTCCCTTTGCTAGTCTAAACAACAAGGAAGTTTCTTTGGTTCTCTCTCATATCCATTGTAATTCTCAAACGATTGTTTCCAAACGAAAGGATTCCTCTATAAAATATATCTCAATAACGCAAAATTTGTTAATAAGCCCTTCTGGCGTAATGCCCTCGAAATGAAAAAAATAAATTATGGTTTATATAACGACGCTCGCAACTGCCGAGGTTATATCAGCACCGCCGGTGTGCCGGAATTTTGTTGTGCAGGAGTTATTTTACATGCCAGTAAATCTACTAACATGAGCCTGTCGCATTTAAGCGCACTTAAATGCCTCGAGCACAGAAGGCCAGCACTATACCAACTACGCTACCCAGGTCTACCCCTCGACATGACTAAATTCATAATTAAAACTGAAAGGAACTTTGTTACAGCTTATTTCGAGTAAACTGTGTTGTATGCAAAATAATCTGGAATTAAACTGTCATTCTTTTTGATTACATACTATCGTAACCATCCCACGGACTGGATAGGAGAGAAATTAACATTACCACTAGCGAGTGATATTCATTTCTCTGTTAATAATGCTGACCGGCATATTATGAAAGAAATAAAGCGTTTGTGAATATTTTATTTTGCATCTTGCATGACTGATTACGAGTTTTAAGTAATTTACTACTCTTCCCAGTTTTCAAACATATTAGTGAAGGTCAGTGCAGTCCGAGAATTACAGTGGAACATGAGAGACGTTATTATAGATTAGACACAGTTACATTCTTCTTTTGCTGTAAGAATACCGTTTCCAGCGAGGAAGCCAATGTTTGTTGCGTTGTGATATTTATAAAAGAGGAATAAGAGGCGAAAGTATTCTGGTTTTTGTCATCAGTGCACACAGAAAACTTAGCTTATCCAATAACGTGATAACCAGGGAACGGATTTATATGGACTAAAAATATATGAAATATGTAAATATATATGTAGTTATTTTTACCAAAATATGGAATTAAATATGGATTTTTACCAAAATATGGAATTAAATATGGACTTAAAATTATAAAAAAATGACTATGTACGTTAAATATTGGTACATTTTAATCAAACTAAACAAAAAATATAATGGACGTACCTTATCTTCCAATGTAGTTTCAACAAAACACAATTTTTATTGTCTGTTACCATAACAATAGGTTACAAACATTTCTTTCAAGTGCTGAAAAGTGAATCTTCTTCTATTGTCTCTGAGGATAGATTTATACTGACTAAAAGAGCGTTCGACGTCACAAGAAGTAACTAGTACATAATTCAATTTCACAATGTCTGCTGGGGATAAGTCCAAGTTAATCTTCACTGTTGATTCACCACTCATCACAGCAACAACCTTTTGTAGTTCTTCATATCCAGGGTTTTTTGAAAGTACAGTGTCCACCTTAGCTCTTACTGCATCTGCAACTTTACCTCTACCACGATTCAGTTGTTCCACAGTACTATTTATAATTTCAAAACTTTCAGATAGTGAAAGGTGCCTATTTTGGAGAATTTTGAGCGTTTTTATGATGCATGAAAATGTATGCTGAATGTGAGCTAAGTCATTCTTCACACTTATGTCACAGGTAACTGTTTTCGCAGTATCAATTGAGACTGCATCTTCAGAGTCCAATGCAAGGAGAACATTGTTAATAGAGTCTATATGTTCGGCATAATATTCAACTGCTTCTAGCCATGTACCCCATCTAGTTAAAATTGGCTTTGGTGGCAATGGAATTTCAGGGTACATTTCTTTCAACACGTTAACTCTACTGGGAGCTTTGAGAAATACTTTTTTCACTGATGAAATCAACAAATCTACTTTAGGGAAATTGTCTCTGACCACTTCTGCCACACGATGAAATGCATGCGCCACACAAGTAAAATGAGTCAATTTAGGATATACAACAGATAATGCTTGTCCAGCTTTGACCATATAAGGGGCAGCATCGCTAATAAAGAATAACACATTATCGTACATAATACCCTTTGGCCACAGGATACCCATAGCTTCGTTGAACAGTTTAACTATAGTTTTGTTATTGCACTTTTCTAGAACATCACAATGTAAAAGAATTCGTTCAGAATATTGTTCGCTTAACAAACCGATAACTACATTACCAACAAGTCTACCTTCTTTGTCGGGAGTCTCATCAATGGAAACCCAAATTGAACTATCTTTAATTTCATCTCTTATCTTCTGTATTGTCTCATCGTAGATGGATGGAGCATACGTCTTCCTAAGTGTTGACTCATCCGGGATTGTATGTTGAGTATATTTTTCAAGGAATTCCCTGAAGACCTTATTCTTTAGTTTGTAGAGAGGAATATCAGCAGAGATGAGAGAACGGCACAGGTCGATGTTAAACTCAGATCTTACATTCGATGTTGTTGGTTGTGTTAAAAACAATTGTCTCTGCTTGGAATTTAGTTGTTTGTTGGCCTGATGTTTACTAGTTGTATTGTGTTGTTGCACCAGGAACTTTTGTGTAGATGATACTGCACACTGACACAAATTACAAAATAATATTTTATTGTCAGTTGATAAACCATCTTCTTTAAATTCTGAAATGTAACTTGTTAGTTTTGATTTTAAATTGACTGAATGACGTACTTTTGGCATATTTACCGTCTTTATAGTATGATTTACAAAACTGAACCTATGTGTACTCTGACTGGCATTTAACTGTTGAGCTGCACAACTGAAGTCTGTTAAAAATTTTAAATTAAATTAATACAGTTTTGTAACTTACTTTCCCATTGTTGATAGGACTGCTAATTTTCAAATAACTCTGATGTTAAAGGGATTACTGAACATGTGTTTAAATCTCTATTGTTGAAATGTATTTTTAAAAGTTAATGGAATTTTGTTTTGTTTTATTGTTAAACCTAATACAATATGGACTGTTTTATATGAAATATGGAAAATATATGGAAATTAACGAAAATATGTACTAAACTCTAAAATATGGAAAAATATGGAAAATAAAAGTAGGATTTTTCAACCCTACACATTGTGAAACATAAAGATAATGCAAAATATAAATTATATTAGCTTTATAAGTAAATATGTATTTACATATAAATCCTTTCCCTGGTGATAACTATTGAAGACTAACGTCTATATTCGACCTACACTTTGATGAAATGACTCCATACACCGGCGTCATTCGATTTTGGTTGTCTTGGAAACACTTACGTCATACACCGATGAAGTCAACAATGTGAACGGGACCATTTCTATTTGCAAGGGAAGTCTGCATATATCCATAAGCTACTTGGAAGAGTTTATTATAATCCATAGGGGTTTCAATATATTAAAAAATATATACTATTCAATTGTACTTCTTTATGGATGCGAAATAGACGCATACGCAATATATGCGTAACTATAGAAGGTTAATACAAGAATGGGATTGATATTAGTCACAGATATGTGGATGAATAGCAATAACGATATTTACGGGGTATTCATATGTGCATATCATGAGCTTACAAGGAAAAGGTATTAAGTCCAAAAATATAGTATTGAGATAAATCAACTTGAAAGTTTGAATGTATATGAAAAAATCTGGTTTAGCATTTAAACTCATCTACTCTTTCCTGTTAAATAATGCATGTATTAAGCTACGTATTTGCATGTTTTGCAGATTTAATTATGGTCTTAACACAGCTTTGATTGAATTGAATGAAACTATATATTCACAGAATTTTGAACTTTGATATAAAGAGTGCGTTAAATGATCGATATTTTTAGAAGCTAAATCACAAGGTTACTAAAAGCCAGCTTCAGAATCATCACTTATCATTTCCATTGTCATTCACAGCAGATATGCTGGAACCTTGTCAACTGCAGTGTCACATGTTGGCAGTGTGTTGTATCAGCCATGCAACACTTCAGGAATGATACTTACTCGAAGGCCTTTTGGAAGATTATTTTTCTTTGCTGAGCTTATTAGCAATGAATTTGAGTATTCTGCTAGCGGTTGTTTTAGACAAATAAATGGTCGTCCCTCTGCACGAATTTTGATTGCTCTATATTCATCAGAATGCCCACACTTATATTTCAGGACCCAAAATGTTTCTTTCGTGTAATTGAAAAACTTTACTTCGAGCCAATTAATACATCACCATTCTCATCTTGGGATTTCTTTTTCATCAACATTTTTGCTACCTGCTGTAGGTTGAAGTATTTCTTTCAGAGAGAAGGTCAGGAGTTTACGAATATTTTTTGCTCTGAAAACGCTGTGTACCAGAAGCAAGGCAACTCTGACCGCTTTCAAACACAAATGATGAGGAATCGTAAAACACAGTGGCCCTCATCAAGATTCTTACGATTCATCCCCCTTCCTCGAGTGCTGCTGATGACTCAATGAAGAATGAAGTCTTTCTACCTTCCAGTAGGTTGAACAAACCTCCTTTCGCCGCTCTTCAGAAATGTTTTCAATGCACTTAAATCCACACAAGTTACAATTTAGAGGTTTTAGGAATTTTAAGCACCTTGTGATTTTTTATTTTATATGCCAAGCCATCCCTACGTTAATATTTTTCATATTGCGTTTCCATTTACTTGGATTTCTTTTTCTCCATCTACTTCCATTTTCTTGAGTTGATTCCCCAGGTGCCGCACATTTTTCATTGTGTTCTGAATACTGAGAGTTTGGATGGTAATGAGAATCTAAATCTGCAAAATCATTTCCGAAAGCATTATCAATTTTCTCTAACACATCTTGTTCAGTTATGATTGGTAAGGTTCCTTCTGGGAAATGATCACTATATTTATTGCATCTGAATTATAATTGTTATAATAAATTAAATCATCATGTTTATTCTAGATGTTATGTATTATCTAATTTACTTCGCCTATCTCCAGTTCCACTCATTCAAGACGAGTAATTCTATACTTTTGGTTACACCCTTCTCACAGTTCTATTTTCAGATCATATCAAATTTAATTTGTTAATCAAACATTTTAACAAGAAATGGAATATTTACTACCTTGTTGTCATTAGGTGGTATACGTTTAGAATTTATTGTTTTGGTTTTGTTTTTAATGTTATAATATGTTATTTAAATAGTTTTAATAATTAACCTACTGGATCCCAAAACAATATTAAAAATGATAAGGTACAGCATAAAAATAGCAGCTTCACCTCAAAATGTTAAAATAATTACAGTATTTATTTGTTTTGGCTATCATATATATTTTAAGAAGCAATCACTTCAGCATTGTTCTGCAAAGCTAGCTGAAACAATTTCCTTCCTCTTGTCATATAATTGTTCATGTTTATGAGAAAAACATATGCCATCAATGTTAATCACTAGCATAGATCACTGTGTACCTGATCAGGTTATGAACTAAAATCATTCTGCCTGTACAGATATTCTGAAATTGATATTGAAGAGTACAGGCAAAAATTATTAAGTGAACTTAATACGCTTTTCCTGTCAATATATTGTTTGTAATGGACTTAATTTAAGAAGGTTTCATTACTAATGAACTATAAGAGTTAAGACTTAATTCGTTTTACCAGTAGACAAAGCACAATTTGCTGTACGGGGACATCATTTTATTTTTGCTTCAATTTTTATTGTACGGTCATTGTAAACAGTAATGAGTTAGTGAGTATAGTACGTTCAAAAAATATGTTCGCGTTTTGCGGTGATGAAAGAGCTTTCAATATTGAATCACATTTTCGCACAGGTACTGATCAAATTCCAGCAGAATTAATACAAGAGGGTGGAAGGGCATTATCTAGCGAAATTTATAAACTTGTACTTGCAATTTGGGAAAAGGAAATTGTACCAGAACAATGGGAGGAGTCCATAATCGTATCTATCTATAAGAAGGGGGACAAGACTAACTGTAGTAACTTTCGAGGAATATCACTTTTGTTGACGTCGTACAAAATTTTGTCCAATATCCTTTTGAGAAGATTAACTCCATATGTAGATGAAATTATTGGGGATCATCAGTGTGGTTTTAGGCGTAATAGATCGACTACTGATCAGATTTTTTGCATTCGACAGATATTGGAGAAAAAATGAGAGTGTAAGGGTACAGTACATCAGTTATTCATATATTTAAAAAAGACGTATAACTCGGTTAAGAGAGAAGTTTTATATAATATTCTTATTGAATTTGGTATTTCCAAGAAACTAGTTCGATTAATTAAAATGTGTCTTAGTGAAACTTACAGCAGAGTCCGTATAGGCCAGTTTCTATCTGATGCTTTTCCAATTCACTGCGGGCTGAAGCAGGGAGATTCACTATCACCTTTCCTTTCTAACTTCGCTCTAGAATATGCCATTAGGAAAGTTCAGGATAATAGACAGGGTTTGGAGTTGAATGGGTTACATCAGCTTCTTGTCTATGCGGATGACGTGAATATGCTAGGAGAAAATCCACAAACGGTTAGGGAAAACGCGGAAATTCTAGTCGAAGCAAGTAAAGCGATAGGGTTGGAAGTAAATCCCGAAAAGATTAAGTATATGATTATGTCTCCGTACCAGAATATTGTACGAAATGGAACTATAAAAATTGGAGATTTATCTTTCGAAGAGTTGGAAAAATTCAAATATCTTGGTGCAACGGTAACAAATATAAATTACACTTGGGAGGAAATTAAACGCAGAATAAATATGGGAAATGCCTGTTATTCGGTTAAGAAGCTTTTATCATCTTGTCTGCTGTCAAAAAACCTGAAAGTTAGAAGTTATAAAATAGTTATAGGCCTATTACCGGTTGTTCTTTATGGTTGTAAAACTTGGACTCTCACTTTGAGAGAGGAATATAGGTTAAGGGTGTTAGAGAATAAGGTGCTTAGGAAAATATTTGGGGCTAAGAGGGATGAAGTTACAGGAGAATGGAGAAAGTTACGCAACGCAGAGCTGCACGCATTGCATTCTTCACCTGACATAAGTAGGAACATAAAATACAGACGTTTGAGATGGGCAGGACATGTAGCACGTATGGGCGAATCCAGAAATGCATATAGAGTGTTAGTTGGGAGGCCGGAGGGAAAAAGACCTTTGGGGAGGCCGAGACGTAGATGGGAAGATAATATTAAAATGGACTTGAGGGAGGTGGGATATGATGGTAGAGACTGGATTAATCTTGCTCAGGATAGGGACCAATGGTGGGCTTATGTGAGGGCGGCAATGAACTTCAGGGTTCCTTAAAAGCCAGTAAGTAAGGAAGTAAGTAAGTAAGTTAGTAAGTAAGTTAGTAAGTAAGTAAGTACTGTCGTCCATTTGTCTATGTCGCATACCGGTTTCCCCCACCCGCTCATGCTCGCCCCTCTCTAAAGGCTAGTGGCTGGGCTGTCTTAGCTCTTTTCTGAAAACATTATTTTTTGTTAGGAATTGGACGTCTATGTAATATTATGCAACTATTTAAAATAACTTGAATAAAAGGGCCTCGTTAAGTAATTAACTGTCACGTGATTTCCTCCCTTACTACGACCCTGCGACAAAACCACTTGGATGGACAGTAGAAGGAATATCTGAGTAATTTTATATTTTCGGATCGAGCAGAATTGTAGATTGAATTTACGGTACGTAAGGTACGTACTCTTTTATAGAGTAGGTACAGAATTATTTCAACATGAGTAACTAGTACGAAGGACGAAACTGGTAATTGGAATTAGGTACAATAGTATATAGTGCGATATATGCACAAACGAACTGAAGCCTGTATCGAAATGAATGGCTACCATTTTAAAATATGTTTAAATATCCATATTATGATTATTTTTCAATTTAATTTCATTCTCTATAGCGTACGCTAATGTGCTGTAGACAGTATAATATATATTGCATAATGAATATATCCGAATGGGCTGCTCAGTTCGTGAGTAAAAACACTCACTGTTAATACAATACTGTACTTTGATTAAACAAAGACCTAATGAAAATTATCAAACTCAAAATCGCGATATTTCCTAGTTTACGTAAATGTATTAACTACTTTTCTTCCCTCCTATACCTAGTAAAGTGATTTGTTTGTATATTACGCCAGTATCATCGAACTCCAGTCGTGGAAGGGGGTAGCAAACGGTGTTCCCGGTTCTCAACCGTTGATGCGAAGGTATAATCAGGTTAATATTAGAAATGTTAGTAAAAATAAAGTGATGTTCCTGTACTTATTACCATTAATAACTCATTTTTCGCAGTTTTGGATTAATATCTTTTGCTTGTAAGCCCACGATATAATATAGTGTACTAGTTAATTATGAATTACGGCTCAAAAGCAGTTCTTCACTTGTCCTGTTAATAATATGTATTTTAATTCATTATTATTATTATTATTATTATTATTATTGTTATTATTATTATTATTATTATTATTATTATTATTATTATTATTATTATTATTATTATTATTATTATTATTAGAGATTTGACTGTTATTCATAGCTTATTTAATGTACATCTATAATACATCCGTCCACTAGAAACACTTAAATCTTACAGCAAATTCTATTTACGAGGGTCATTACGTAAATAATGAAAACAATTTTCTTTTACTTACACGTTCATTTTTTGTAGTATCTCTTTACAATCATTCAATATAGTCTCACTGTTTCTCTATGATTGAATCCCAACGTCTGGGAAGCTTTAATATTCCATTCATCTGTTCATCTGTCGAATGGTTCGGGTGACGGTGGCAGAAAACTCTTCCAGAGAAGCAAAACGAAGTCCACGTATATGGTCTTTCAACTTTTGGAAGAAGTCGAAGTCCGGTGGACTCATGTTTGGACTGTAGTGAGCATGCGTAACACTTTCCATGAAGATATGATAATACACTGCTGTAACACTTGTTCCACGTGGGACTCTATCTATCGTGATGATTCCTTGGTGATCATAAGCAAAGATAATCATTTTCTTCATCTTTGGTTGAGGTCGTCGAAATTATTTTGGTCATGGGAACCTCTCCACTCATTTGACTGTGATTTCAACTTGGCTCAAAGACTTTAACTCAAGTTTCATCAATAGCGACAATGCTTGACCTTCAACGACGAATCTTTGTTTCAGCACGGTTGCAATGTCCAGGTGTTTCTGCTTTTGTTCAACAGTCAAAGAGTGAGGGACCCATCATGCAGAAATGTTTCTCTTGTTTAGATTGTTTGTCAGAATACGGAATACTGACGTTGGTGGAATCCCCGTGGCTTCAGAAGGTTTCCCACATGTCGCACGACGATCTTCTTCAAGAGCATCTGCCACAAGTGTTACATTTCGTTCATCCGCTGATGCTTTCAGCCTTCCCTGGTCTTGGATCATCGTCTATGCTCATACGACCACCACGAAAACGATGAGCTCAACGAGACCTATGCTATGTCCACTGTGAAATCACCACAAACTTCACTTAAAGAACTGTGGATTTCTGTGGAGTTTTTGCAACGTAAGGTTTCGATCTTAATGTACGACCTTTCATCTTCAACAATAACAGTATCCGAGAACATCTGCAGGCTTCATTTCTAACTCTCGTTATTTAAACACAGAGTACGCTATGGCTGAAACAAAACACGTGCTTCTTCATCAATCTTTCACTTGCAATTGATGTAATTTTCACTATTGTTGCGTCACTCAATCTGTAGTACTGGCAACCAGTACATTAGGACCCACATATTTATCCCAATTCTAGTATAGATGTTATGCGTAAACGTAGGGATAGGGATTTCATTAAATCCCTCACTATCCCTGAAATCCTCACTGTTTTCTATTGTTGATTGGTTTCCAACCATTTTACAGTCTTGATCAGGAAAGAATAGAAAAAGGGAAAAGTATTGCTATGACGGGTGCGCTCAGTAGCTTCGAGGTTAAGGCGCAACTCTGCAAACCGAAAGGTCGCGGGTTCTTTTCCTGATTGGGTCTTGAATTTTCTCCATTGATCTAATCCTTCTGGCCGCACTATGGTCCTCGGATTTACTCAGTCCAAATGACTACCAGGGCTATTTCTTTGGGAGTTAAAGATGGCAGGCACGTAGGAATAACATCCCTACTGCCATTAATGACAAGATAGGAGCCTTAACCTCTGTATAATTGAGGGACGTCATTGAATCATGTTAAGCATAATATACTGAAGTAGATAGTTTTACTATTTGCAAATGTGCGCTGTTAACTAAAATTCTGAACTATAATTATTATACATGGTACGCCACAAAAATCTCAACGTAATAATAATAATAATAATAATAATAATAATAATAATAATAATAATAATAATAATAATCGCCATCACCGCACCTCATGGAGTAGCGCATTTGTCTATTGATTCGCAGCTATCCTCGGGCGTGGGTTCGATACCCGCTTGGGCTGAGTACCTGGTTCAGTTTCTCCGAGATAAGGCGAATGCAGGTAGGCTAATCGTATAGCGAATGCACGACCTCATCTCGCAGCCGAATAACATTTTTATCACCAACTCCATTGATGCTAATAACTTAGCAGTTTCTTTTACACTAGATTTTAAATTGGAACTTATTTCCATCACATAAGTCTGCTAGGCTGCTCTTCTCCCGATCAAAGCCATGCTAAGAGTTTTTTCTTGTCCTTAAAAATCCGTCACCCTCACAGTCAGTCGCGAACGTATGGTCTAATGCAAACATGGTGATCATTAGAACACAAAGATAAGTGATGTCTGGATGTGCAACTATAAAGCTGATCAGGTTTTCTTTGCAGCGTAGACTTTATTTCTGAATCAAATTTTAGTTCGTAGGGGTCAGAAACAGTATAAGGAAAAGGTTCTTATCGAGTGTTCCTGTTTCCTCTGCTAGCAGTAGTCCTACACCAGTTCTGAATTAGGCCTAGTCATGATTTTAGTACAATATAAGTCCATCTTCCGTCATGCACCGCTGGCAGCCTCGAAAGTTAGGAATGTTACAGTTTCGGGGATTTGATCCAAGGGAAGAATGCTTAGGGGGTACGTAGTGAAACGCTCGAATATGAGTTACATTTAGAAAATGAAAGATTTTCTCATAGTACTTTGGTTTCTCCTATCATCTTGGCTAAGGCTAAGCGATCGACGAGCCCTGCATTCTCTTGTTCTCTTATTTCAAATTCCGCGCACCGCTACCCCAATCTACTTGGCTTCTCGTTTTCAAAATTTATCCGCATATCATCAGCTAAGTACAAGATCTCATCATAACAATTTACTCAGTATACCCTACCACAAGACATCTTTATATTCTTCATCTTATACAGTTTCAGTTGCTAGAAATTAAAACTCGCTACCGAGTGATGTAAGGAGTTGTTGGACAATAACTTCATTTAGGTCAAAATTACATAAATTCTTACTTAACAGATTAATTGCTGATTAATATTTGTTACTTATAATGAAACAAACATCTGTCCATTCTTATTATTATCATTAATTTCTTTAAATAGATTTACAAAACCTCTAATGGCAATTACATTAATATTCTCATTATAGAAATATATTTTAGATTTATATATATATATTTTTTTTTCTCCCTAACATAGTTCTAGTAAGTTTATATTAAATTAATTTTCATCATTTTACTAGCTATCTCAAATCTTAAATTAATTATAATTGATTGAATTAAATTAGCTCATAAATTAAGTTACTACTTTACCTTATAGGTTTATCTAAATTTAAATAAATATGTAGTCTACTAGTCGTTAAAACTTAACTGAAGAATATTGCTGGAGTACCTTTTAAGTGCAGTGTAAATATTTGTAATTTAAATATGTATTGTATTGATTAAGGCTGGTTGAGTGGAAGAGAAGGCCTTATGGGCTTAACTCTGCCAGCGAAAATAAAACATTATTATTATTATTATTATTATTATTATTATTATTATTATTATTATTATTATTATCCTACTACGTCTATCCAACGCAATACGTCTGACTAACTGCATTGCGTCTAGTTTAAGAGGAACTTCAAGCAAAATACTCGTATCAAGTGTGATCTTCACGTACATGGAAATAAATAAGACTAGTGGACTAGTGTCTCAAGCGTACATTGACTTGCACTTCCTTGTGCTATTTAAAGAGAGCATTTAATGGCCGTGAGCACCACTTTCACGTCACGCGTTGCACGTTACTTAAGGAACGTTATCATCAGCCTGCAAGCTGTTCTCTTATTGGGCAGAACAAAAACAAGACAAATTAGTTGCATCCCAATCTAACAGTGATGTTAGCATGACGCTCTGGTTTACTTCATGACCATTCCACTTGCTATTTCTTTTCCGACTTTTAAATTTGGTGTAATTTAAACTGTTTTAATCATAAATAAATGGCTCCTTAGCGTAAGCGGACCGACGCAACCCGCAACATCAATCAATGCTGATTTTCGAGAAAAAAAGTTAAGTGGTAAATTTTAGTGTATTGTTGGTTGGAAGATGTAAACAACGAATTCTCTTTCTTCCCCGATTACAACAACCAGTAAGATGTTTGACAGCGAGCTTGTTCAGTGTGGGAAGGGGGTGGGGGAGTAATTCAAAGCTACAGGCTTATGGCTTCCGGATAATGAATTAATATTTTGTATGGAGTAACAAAATATATAACATATTCTTATTTCAAAATCGATTCCAAAATAAAAGAGTATATTTAATTTAATACTAAGTGACTCTTAAAATAGAACCATAATAATATAACGTAATAAACTCCGCCACTGCACTTGGTTGAACTCAATAAACTGAACGTCTTGCGTGCAACTGCCACTCGTACATTGCGATAGGTAGCATTTGTTTTAGACTTGAACAACGATCGAGAAAGCAATAAGTTATCTGATAATAGAACCAGAACATTTTGATAATTATTATGATAATGTTTTGTTATGTCTTTTTGTGTCAATTAAACATCTTTGATGTTATTTATTTCAATTATGTGTGTTATTCAAAGTTATAAAATCGTTCCACGCCAACCAAATGCTATTTCGAGAATGGTGAGTAAGACTCGAAGCACACGAGAGTTACGAGACGAGACCCGAATGACAAGTGCAAAGTACACTGCAAGCGAGAGCGGCAGTTCGATTTGTTTATCTCTAATTCGTTTATACTGTTCAACCATCAATGGATTCGGATGTACTCTCTACGAGACCCGTAGCTAATGTTGTACATAAATGTTCTGCCTCAGGACAGGTCTTTCACTGCAAACCCAGCATTATCTAACCTTTTCTATTTTCTGCTTTCCTCTTAGTCTCCGCATATGATCCATATATCTTAATGTCGTCTATCATTTGATATCTTCTTCTGTCCCAAATTCTTCTCCCGTTCACCAGTCCTTCCAGTGCATCCTTAAGTAGGCAGTTTCTTTCCAGTCAGTGACCCAGCCAGTTCCTTTTCCTCTTCCTACTCAGTTTCAGTATCATTCTTTCTTCAGCCACTCTTTTCAACATAGCTTCATTTCTTATTGTCTGTCCATTATACAAGCCCCATTCTTCTCCATATCCTCATTTCAAATGCTTCTAGTCGTTTCTCTTCACTTAGTAATAATGTCCATGTTTCTACTCCATACAATGCCACACATCACACAAAATACTTCACTAGTCTCTTCCTTAATTCTTTATCCACAGGTCCGCAGAAGATGCTCTTTTTCCTATTAAAAGCTTCCTTTGCCATTGCTATCCTCCTTTTGACTTCCTCGCAGCAGCTCGTGTTACTGTTTATAGTAGGCTACATCCCAAGTATTTGAAGCTGTCCACTTGCTCTACTGCCTCATTTAGTATTCCCAAGTCTACCTTCTTTATTTCCCTTCCGACAATAATGTTCTTCGCCTTGTTCACATTTTTCTTTATCCCATACTGCTCACAGCTGACATTTAGCTCCAGTAGCATATCCCTCAGAATCGTCTCCTCTTCTGCTAACAACGCCATATCATCAGCAAATCCTATGCACGCTATTCTTCTTCTTCCTACTATCACTCCTCCCATATTCTGAAAACATTCTTCACAAAATCCTACAGGTAGATGTTAAATGTTATGTTTATATTTAACGACGCTCGCAACTGCAGAGGTTATATCAGCGTAGCCGGATGTGCCAAAATTTTGTCTAACAGGAGTTCTTTTACATGCCAGTAAATCTACTGACATGAGCCTGTCGCATTTAAGCACACTTAAATGCCATCGACCTGGCCCGGGATCGAACCCGCAACCTTGGGCATAGAAGGCCAGCGCTATACCAACTCGCCAACCAGATCGACCCTACAAGTAGATGTTTAACAGGTTAGGTGATAAAAAAACATCCTTGTCGTACTCCTCTCCCTATTTCACTTTCTTCAGACATTTCTCCCCCTATCCTGACTTTGACTAGTTGTTTCAAATAAAGATTACTGAACACCCTCCTATCTTTCCAATCCACACCAATTTTCTTCAGGATCTCCATCAGTTTATGCCAATCCACTCTGTCAAACGTCTTTTCTAGGTCCACAAATACTCTATACACTTCTTTATTCTTCTCTAGGTATCTTTCGCCGATTGTTCGTAGCAGCCCAATTGCATCTCTCGTACATCTCCTCTTCCTGAAGCCGAACTGCTCTTCTTCCATCTTAGAATATAAATGTCGATTCAGCTAACGTTAAGGAAGCATAATCGTGTGAAATAATGTTACTATAAAATATTTTAGGGCGTAATTTTATTGTGGACCTTGATTATGAAAATAATAATAATAATAATAATAATAATAATAATAATAATAATAATAGTAGTAATAGTAATAATAATAATAATAATAATAATAATAATAATAATAATAATAATAATAGGCCTAATAGTAAAATACTTAATAGAAGAAACAGGTCGTTTATAGCTACACGCCTCCGCTTCTTACTTTTCTTATCTGTTGCTATATGTGTTACTTTAAGGAATAGTTATCCACATAAGCAACTGGCTTGAATTGCAAAATTTTTAACTAGATTGACTAACATCGAGTTGGCAACAGTAATAAATCTCTTAATTGTGTGAACACCAGGTATATTGGTGAAAATCCCCTTTTACATTGACCGATGGAAAATGAAATGGTATTAACTGTGAGAAGTAATAGAGATACTGGAAATTTTTCTCCTAAGAATCCCTGAAAGTCTCCAATTGTTTTCCTCTCAGAAAAGATTATTTATTTGCTCCTCACCAAGACTTACTGTAGGGTTGTTATACTTTCCACTTTAGTACCTCCAAGAAAAATTTTAGTTGGTTCCTTCGTAACAGGAAGTATTGTTCTTACACAAAGAATCATTGCAGTTAATTGGCTGATTGTTATGCTCTCATCAAGTTGGGAAAAAATTTGCTACTTGATTCAGTTACATTTTATATGACTGTAGCTTTCATTTCTGCGGTAATGTGGTTTACTACACATACAAACCTATAATGCAGACTACGATCCATATCAAGTCATTTAGTTCTTGGATATAAATTTCTGGCTCAAAATCATTGAAAGACTGCTTTTTGGCAACTTTGTAAGCTGCCCTGAAACCTTTAGTTGTTACAGAATTCTCACTTTCTAAATCATTTACATAGACAACTCCCAAACATTTTTCAATTGCAGCAGAAATATTTTAACAGCAGATTGACGTACTGAACTTTCTTTGTGGTTAAAGATTTCCATTCGGAGAGAAACCATCTGATCAGCTTTACTTGCTCCAAAGTATGACACTGACACTGTCGACCAATGTTTCGAAAATATATTCACAGGCCTAACTTATTTTCGTCTTTCTGTCCCTACATTTTGAACTTCCTTGGAACGCTTTCACACCAGTTTTTCATTCTTCACAACTAACGACTCATTCTTATGGCAGAAATCTTTCTGATCCAGTGTTGAGCAATCAGGAATATCAACATTTAAACTAGTGATAGTAGGAAACGAGGACTGCACCTTCCCTGCAACTGAAATTTCACCTTAACACTTGTCTTCACTTTCATCACTGCTCGCTTCTTTAAACCTATCCTTTCCGTTATCATCCAGAGACAACTTTAACTTTTTATTTGCAGAGAATAAAAATGCAATTTTACTAATCATTTCGATTTCATGAACTTCTTACTGTATATAAAATTCACTGAACTTAACTCCTTAAACACAGATAGGGTCACAGGAAAGTAGCTGAAACCGTAAAAAGCTGAATTACTGTCTTCTCGAAATGTATTCAAAACATGTTTCTACTATTGACGCAAACTACGATTGTAATGCTGTTATATGCACATATCAATGATCCGCGCATGTTTCCAGAAGGCTGCATTTCCGTAAGAAGTTTACCGACGTACAATAATTATATATGTCTAAGTATTGTAAGTGTAGGTGAATTTAGCTAACTAAATATGTCATTGTTCTGTAAATAAGATTGTATTGCTCATATTAGAGTGCATCTATTAATTAAAGATTTTCTCTGGGCATTAAAAAAAATTAATAATACGCGTCCCAAAGCGTTTCCACTGAAAATCAGTACTGCATGATATCATTATTGCAAAAATGAATGCAGTTTGAATATAATCATTAGGCTTGGAGACTTCGGACCCAATACAGCAGTTCAGTGGGAAATCCGCATAACGACGGACTGAGTATAGTGGTAAAGCGTACAGTGGGTGGGGGTACTGTAGAATGAATGTCAACAAATATGCAGAAAAGAACGCTCTGAATTTTAAGGTTCTGACGAATAATTTGTTTTTTATACAAACCCATTTTCAAACTGTCTGAAACTATTACACGGTTAGAAAAGTCAGAGCAAGAGATGCCGGAAGCCCTCAAATTAGTTGAGGAAATGACGCAGAGAATTAATGAGACTCCAATTATACCGGTTACTGAACGTGTAAAACAGAAGTGGAAATCAATTTTATGTAAAAATAACGGATATGGAACATTATTTAATATAAACAGCAAATTAATGGATATAGAGTCACCCGAGAATAAAGGACTGTCTCTTAGAGACTGCAATGATGTTAGGTTTTTTCGTTTTGCTCCTATCACGTCATGCGAAGTAGAGCGCAGCTTTTCACAGTACAAACTGTGTTTGGTAGATAACCGAAAAATATTTACGTTTTGAGACACTGAGAATGTATCTTGTAGTACATTGCAATTCGGTACTGTAACTGCCCTTCCTAAAGACGACCAATAGGATAAATGAAGAAATTAAAATTGCTACATGCTTATTTCCATCATTAACACTGTGTATAATTAAACACAAATGCTTATAAAAGACAGGAGAATAAATGTTTTTCACATTCTTTTGACTTTGTCATTGTGTAATGTATATTTACTTTCAGAATGTACAGTTGTCAAAAGAAAAAGTGGCCTCTCTCCTGAAACAAAGTTCCCTTCGGGTATCTTCGCTACAATTCGGAGACAGGCGATGTTACATGTTGTTGGACCACGTTGCCTGATATCTACAGTTATAATTGAAGTATTCTCTGTGTTATTCGATAGCGTAATGCTAGCGTTCCGGCCTCTTATTCGTGAGGTCCTGCGTTCGACTACAATCTCGTGCTTTTTATGTTCTTTTTCGTTCTGTTTTTGAGAGAGACAAATTATACATAAAGGCTCCTTTCTCTTTTACGATTATTTTAGTAATTAACATCAGGTTCATTAATATATTATGCCATGACTTTATCATTATGATATTGTCGCTGCAAATGGAAAGAAAAAAGATTTTATTCTCAATAAAAATATCTTTCGTGACATAAACAAAACAAATTTACTGGCGTTGGCCTTAAAACATTCAAAGAATTAAGCGTTCAAAAAACAAAACAAAAAGCCACAATTCAATATTTAATCTATCTTCCTCTTATCTCGATCATCTTGCAATCGAGTGGGCATGGAATCGACTAGTCTTTGCAAATAGCGACTGTTCTTAGACACGATATTCCAAGCATTCTGAACATACATAAATAAGTGTTCTGCCCATGGGCAGGTCTTTCATTGCAAACCCAGCAATCTCCAATCTTTCCTATTTTCTGCCTTCCTCTTAGTCTCCGCATATGAACCACATACCCTAATGTCGTCTATTATTCTTTTCAACCAGAGACCCAACCAATTCCTTTTTCTCTTTCTAATCAGTTTCAGATCATTCTTTCTTCACTCACTTTTTCAAACACAATTTTATTTCTTATTCTGTCTGTCCACTTCACACGCACCGTTCTTCTCCACATCCACATTTCAAATGCTTCCATTAGTTTCTCTTCATTTCTTCGCAATGTCCATGTTCCTACCTCATACAATGCCACACTCCACACAAAGCACTTCACTAGTCTCTTCCTTAGTTCTTTTTCCAGAGGTCCGCAGAAGATCCTTCTTCTTCTATTAAAAGCTTCCTTTGTTCATGTTTGCAGTTTTTCTTGGGGAGGATAGGCCTAAATGCGGTAACATCCCGTTGCTTTCCGCACACCACTATCTCTTTCGCGTCTTATTAAATTCCAGGGAGCCCAAGCGTGGAGATGAGGAGAGTGGATTTGACTAATTGGGCCCTCCGGACTTCACCGAAAGTCACGGCAAGGGTTAAATATTAATTCTATCAGGATGTTTGACCCGAACAGAGACCGGGAAATCTCAACTAGCCTTTGCCCCCCGCATCCAGGACTAGCTTCTACGAATCATCAGAAAATCTTAGAGTGTGATTGGGCCAATTTTTCCGAAAATGTTTCAACACTTTTGCCCTCGTAGCTTAGCGGACGAACGTCGGAATTTAGATGTCAACGTCTCAGGTCAATTCCTCGTTACTCCTTTTCATTTTATTGTGGTTCAAGATAGTATAATGTGATAATACAAAAAGAAAAACTAATACCAGTATTATGCAACTGGATTTTTCCAAATCTAATATCAAATTTATGTTATTTATATCGTTAAAGAACGATTGCAATATAAATAACTTGAATATTATTTATACAGTATCACTAAAGAACTATAACAGAATATAAATAATAAATATCAATTTGTTTAATTAATATAAGATATTATATAATACGTATTTAATTATCTAAATAAAATAACGTATTTTACAAAGAAAAATGGTTATTTGTGTTATAATAATCACTTACATAAAATACAGATTATTTATATTGCGAAAGAACAATAACAATGTAAATAATTTGAATATTATTTTATAATGCTAATGAAGGAAAACAGAATATAAATGATAACTTGAATATTATTTATATCGCTAAAGAACGATGACAGAATATAAAAAACGTGTATACTATTCATATGGAATTTCACAGATTTATTACAGATGTATTTAAGAAATTGTAGAAGAATAGTAATTAGTAACAGTGTTCGTTATAAAACGATAACAGAATACAAATGATGACTTGAATTTTATTCATATCTCTAAAGAATGATAACAAAATATAAATAACATGATATCCATAAATAACGATAACTGAATATAAATGATAATTTGAATATCATTTACATCGCTAAAGAACGATCAAAAAATAAAATAAAACTTGAAAAAGGCCCGAACTCACAACCTTTGAATCATTAAACACGCACTCTACCGCTTGTCTACGAAGCGCAGATATGGAACACTTTCATAGTTCCGGAACTGCTTGTACAAGCACATGCATCGTGTAACATCGCTGCGACCCGAAGTGGACTTTGAAAATATTCGCTATTCACGAGTGTGGCCACTTTTTTTTTTCATATCTGTACATATGTGTGTGTTCCCTCATACTACCGTACTCTATTCTAAATAGCAAAGTTGTTACCTCAACACATCTCTACCTTTCACTACTTGCAGCGAGTCAACAACCTATAGTACAAGCACAGTAAACTTATTGTATCGGGTCCCAAGTCTCGAAGCCTGATAATCATGTATGTATGACATTCAAGATATTACTAGTGGCTGTGATATGCATTGCAAGTTCAAGTTCTTTGTTTTATCATTATGCCAATATGATTTTCATCAAGGGGTGATCAACGATTATTTGAAATCACACAGCCACCAACCTCTTAAACGTTCCACGCAGTTACAGGGATTTGTAATCAATTAATTCATAATTATCTCTGCTCTTATACATCCTTTGATATTTCGCAGGAAGAGCGCTTCATTCTCTCCTTTATATTCTCTGAGTTTACTAAGTTCCGCTTCCTTATAGAAATCATACAAGACCTTTGTTCTGATTGATTTATTGTTGATGTTAATTTCCTTTTAATGGTCTGGCACGCACTTCAGAATGTTTATATTTATACAGGAAGGTACATAAGTACGTATACTCAATACGATATAATTTTACTAAGTACAAATGAGGATTTCAATCGATAACGGGTCTATCAAGCAGTTAAATTGATGTCCATTGTCTATTGATGTCTTGTAACTACGTAATCCTCATTTTTACTTAACAAAACTATATTGTATTACTCTACAACAACTTATGCACCCCCCTGTATATAAAACATTACGTAAAAATTAATAGTTATGACTAGACTTCGTTGAATTGCCACACGCAGCATGCAATCAGGTTGCCGATGTACGGTAGTATAGAGGAGGTGAGCGACCACCCGGTCTCGTAGCATGAGCAGTTCATGTTAAGAGATGTGACCGATCCAATTAGATAGAGCAGCTACAGCTACTGTATACTGTCAGTGACACAGTTCATCTGCCCTGGAAGGAATGCGGGGTTGGGGTAGTAATTTCGCACTAGTAGTGGATGGAGAGGATGGAGAGAAAGTTAGAAATACAATGTAGCATGAATTATAAAAACATTGATTTACCAATTCCGCGCCACGTTACTATGGAGTACACTACACGTGAAAGTTATATTGCTACGTCTTAACTTTGAATATATATTTACACCAGCAATTCTATTAAGCAAACGTTACCTTTGTCTTCCAAGTACAAATGAAGAGAGAGAAATGTTTTTTTGGAGAAAATAGGAAGGGGATTAAGCAGAGGGTATTCACACCAAAAGTACCGTTAGCCAGCCGCTTGCTCCAAAGTTAGCCTCACACCCCTCTAAACAACACCCCTAACTTCCCCAAGGTTCAGGGCAGATGGGCTGTGTCACTGACAGTACCTATGTAAACACTTGTTTTTGCATTACTGTGGTTCGAATAGTCAAAGCTTAACATTTGTTCAGTGCAGACCAGAATTCAATCAAACGTACTGCAATGAGTGTTGCTGTTACAAACAATTGTCCCTGGAATACCCTTATCCTCGAAGCCAGTCTTGACCCGTTGGGGAACGTGGTTGGATGCTGTTAATTATTATGTAGAACATTACGGCAAAATAATGGAGGTAATTGATGCATTGGATAGCACAGACAGTTCCGCTGTTTCAGCTGTAAAATCATTGCCTTCTGAACAGCTATTGGAAGATATTCTGTTCATTGATCCTAATTTTAAAATCGTGTCCAAAAGCATCATCCTATTAGAATCGTCTAAACTGCAACTCTCAGAAGCCCTTAATATAGTGGATAAGGTATCACAAACCGTTATCCAAAATAACAATTCACTAATTTCAGAAAAAGCGAAATGTAAGTTGAGAAACATTATTGCTAAAAATTCTGCCTATTCACAACTTCGTATTATAAATAACGTACTATCAGTTCACGACAAGACATCTGAAGTTGGTGTACTAAAAAGTAGTGACTTTCTGTTCTTCAAATATATACGTATTACATCGTGTGATGTTGAACGTACATTTTCCCAAAATAAAAACTGCTTAAGTGACCATCAGAGGAGGTTACTTTGCAGTCGCTCAAAATGTACGTAACTCTTCACTGCAATCCACATATTCAAGGATGATGTGAGCATCTTACATTAAATTTTAAGAATTAATATATATCACTATAAAATAATTGTGTATTTACATGTTTAGACATTTCCTACGTCAATGATCATTCATTGTATTTCTTGAATGCAGGATACAGGTTTTATTGTAACCGCAGTATACTGCTCAGTGTTTACATTAGAGGCATACTCCATCCGTGTCACGCTCTCTTCTCATACAGTCTATACTGCGTGCGCAGTAAACCTTGCGATTCTCGTGGCAATTCCACGAAGTCTAGTTATAACAAATTAAACACAATAATGGCTTAGTAAACTGGCACGAGCATATCACAGACGGTAAGAGATGTCTGCCAAGCGAACTTCTTTAAACATGTAACAAAAACCACAAGTTATTAATCGAATTGAAAATAGCGAAAACTGTAAACGTGTCGCAAGTAATTACAATATTAGTGTTCCAGCGCGATTTAAGATGTCGCTGTCTGTTGAGGTAAAATCATTCAAACACTACAGACAAGCTGGAATAAACTACTTACACATGAAAGCGAAAGAACGACTACTGAATAAAGACATCTTATGTAAAATCCGTCAGTCATTATGCTGCAGTTACGACTCTTATCAGAACTGTTTGTAAAATACTATTTATTTTTCTTTAAGAACTCAATAGAACCACAGTCTAGTATATACAGTCACGAAGCATGAGTTGTGAGGGTGCTAGGAACAATAGACTGTGCCGGTACTATTTCGCATTGTCTGTAATGAGGCGATATTAGCGATCCTAGTGGTTAACAACTATCTATGGATGCATATTTACTACGTACTGAGCTTCGTGACTGTATATACTAGACTGTGATAGAACTGTAAGTTTGTCAGGAACTCTTTTATTCATAAAAATATCACAGCTCATAGCCTAAAAGGAAGGAAAGCTTTACGTTTTTTCATACTGCAGATGTAATTTATGTTTAATAGTATAACAAATGTTACATTATGCACCACTGCGTACTTACAGTATTTGTGGTTCTATGGTGATTATAGGTAATTGAATTTGAAATATAGTGAATGATGGAATGTTATGAGAAATTCATTAATATGTTAGGAAACATTAAAAATTATATATTACAGTTATATGAGCACTAATAAATATAATACAATTATTAAAGAAATTAGTAATAGTCAGACATGTTTCGGAGTCTCCTTTAAGCAAGCAACAACGCGGTTCGATCACCTGAACCATCCGTCGTGGTAAATAGTCACTGAAGATGGAGAAGCATCTCCGAAACATGTCTGACTACTACTAATTCCTTTAATAATTATATTATATTTATTAGTGTTCATATAACTGTAATATATAATATTTAATGTTTCCTATCAAATCTATGAACACTGTATAATTGACCTAACATGTGTGTTTTATCTTTAAAAATCATTAATATGTGTTGTTAAGTTTAATGGAATGGTATTGTTCTAAAATTTATAATATTATATTATGGTAATTATTAATTTAAAATATAATTTGCAACTGCTGTAATAACGCCATTTCGCTGCGAGAATAAACTTTGCTTTAGTATGTAATAATAGCAGTTACTTTAATCGTCTGTAAATTAAGGATAATTGACCGGCCTTGGAGACCAAGAAACCTGCGACATGAGTATAACAAAGAAGACTGGACTCTGTTCACTATGTGAAGACGATTGTGCACCACTCAATGAAAATATTTTGATTAAATTTTTTAAAGTTACGGGGTAATGAGATTTTTTGTCCTTAATCATTTATAGTTGTTTAATTCTATAATATAATATTCTTACGTTTATCGCTTTTGCTTATAAACATGTTTCTTTGTTCTAAATATAAGTGGCGTTATTACCTCCACTGCAGCAGGCATTAGCGCCAGTATGCGTCATACTTTTTTACTTAGTTGTACTACTGTAAAACTTTGTCACAATAATTACAAATTTGAAAACATAAATTCCATAGGAAAGGCTACAAATGATCAATATCTAAAAGATCAACATTACTGTCCGTATTTGTGGTCAGTTGTAACCCATTTTTTGAATTGATGGCGTTAATGCCTTCACTTACCCCAACAGTAATAATAATAATAATAATAATAATAATAATAATAATAATAATAATAATAGTAATAATAATAATAATAATAATAGTATTAATTTAGAGACCGAATGTACTATGTAAAGTGAACAATTTTCAGCATTATGCAAAATTACATAAATCATAAGAAATTGTATTACTAGTATAGGCCCACTTATAAAATTATTAAATGCATGTTTATGAGTGAAGATCATGCAATTAGGTTATGCACACTTGCTATAATTATAGTGCTTTATTTTTGTTATTGTTATTATTATTATTATTATTATTATTATTATTATTATTATTATATAGATTATATATGTAGTGTACTGAAATGTAATGTAATAATAATAATAATAATTTATTTATTATTATTTATTATTAATATTTGTGTGCTGAACAACAGCCAGAGGCCAATTATAGTTCAGCACAATACACAAACAGAAGATACAAAGGTGCAAAAACAGATAAATAATATCTTAAATAAACAAAAACATACATAAATAAAATTGAGAACAAGAACAGTAAATATTAATAATCAAAACGAAACTATACTTTAAAAGGAACTAAATTGTGCCCATGCAAATTGGCATATTTTATGCATCTACAGACTGGAGTAAGTGATTTTGAATTTCTGTTATAAAACTTTTTTGAAATCTTAAACCTTTTGTAGGAATACGAAGGCTGATATTGTTTATGATAGTCTCACAATCAATATCACCCTTGATAACTTCGCAAAAAAATTGATAATCAAGATTTTGACGTCTGGAATAAAGGCTACAACAGTTAAAATATTTACACGTAATCTAATAGGCTAATGAGATATTTTTCTAACAATTATTGTCAACAATAATAGCTGTTTCAGGTTTCTCAATGTTTAATGGTTATATATATATCACAGATAAATATCTAAATTATATCATTATTATTATTATTATTACTATTATTATTATTATTACCCTACTAATATTATTATTATTATTATTATTATTATTAGTATTATTATTATTATTATTATTATTATCATTATTATAACTATTTCTTACCAGTGTTTATTATTGTCACACTACCATTAGTTATCCAATTTTCATTATTTACTTTCATGTTGTTTTATAATCTAGATATTAATGTAATAACTATGTAAGCAAATGTATTTAAGTAGGATTAGAGTCTGGCTGGGCGGAAGAGAAGGCCTACTGGCCTTAGCTCTGCCAGATTAAATAAATAAATAAATAAATTATTATTATTATTATTATTATTATTATTATTATTATTATTATTATTAATAGTTAAAGTCAGAGGAATTGGGTTTAAATCGAAAAGCACATAAGGGAATAAATTTTCTTTGAATATTTTCCAATTTAACCGAATCAGTTGAAGTAATGGAATTCCAGGCTACAGATGCATAGGCCTATTCAAGTTTAGATCGAACCAAAGTAAAGTATAGAATTAATAGAGACTCTGGAGTAGAAAAAGAATAAATTATAGACCTTATTAAACCAAGCATTCTTATTCAATGATTATAAATATATTGAACATGATCGTTCAATAATAATAATAATAATAATAATAATAATAATAATAATAATAATAATTATTATTATTATTATTATTATTATTATTAATTAATAATAAATAATAATTAATAATTAATAATAATAATAATAATAATAATAATAATAATTATTATTATTATTATTATTATTATTATTATTATTATTATTATTATTATATATACATAAAAATGTTTCAGTGAGGGCATACTATATACAGTAGTTTGAGCCAGTAACATTTTCCATGAATTAGAAACTTTTATTCTTCCTTCCTCTCTCTTTCTCTCGTCCCTTTAACTGTTAAAGATCAACATAGTGAGACTCAGCATTGCCAGTGGTGGGTTGAAAGAGAGTAATAATAATTTGTTGTTTGCCTATCTTATTCCTAATCCTCTGTGATTTTCAGAGAAAATCCTTTAAAGTCATGTCTGGCGTCGTTATGGGAAGGAATGTCATTGGCAATTTCCATATCTGACCTTCTTCTCGATACAATAGAGAGGTAAATACTGTATCTTGTTCTTTGTTTTCTTGCGGTATGAACTCACTTGACAGAACAATGACTCACTGACTGACATTAATTGTCAGACCAAACGGTAAAAGATAGGGTGAACGAAAGGACAATACAATAGTTTTTAATACTCTTTTTTATGCATTAAGTAAGCAAGTTTTTATCAATTTGAAAAATTTTGCTTTCCGTTTCCGCGTTGAGTAGATTCGCAATAAGAAAAATAACACTACCTCTTCTATTCCTGAGGATTAGAGAATTTGTTCACATTGTACAAGTTTCCGCTTTTATTTATGTTCCTTCTTGCACACATTTTACCGTAATAATAATAATAATAATAATAATAATAATAATAATAATTTGAATAATTTCGAGGGGAAAATTTGTTCCGTGGCCGGGTATCGAACCCGGGACCTTTGGTTTAACGTACCAACGCTCTACCAACTGAATTACCCGGGAAGTCTAGCAGGCACCTATCCAATTTTTCCCTCTATATCCACAGACCTCAAAGTGGGCTGACAGCTGTCAAGCAACCAAAGTTGAGTGTACACTAACTCTGTGTGACTTAAATTGTGGCTTTCTGTTAACTAACAGTGACGTTATTATGCAAATCAATCTTTCAGGTATAACTCCCTGTAAAGTTGATTTGAATAATTTTGAGGGAAAATTTGTTCCGTGGCCGAGTATCGAACCCGGGACCTTTGGTTTAACGTACCAACGCTCTACCAACTGAACTACCCGGGAACTCTAGCAGGCACCTATCCAATTTTTCCCTCTATATCCACAGACCTCAAAGTGGGCTGACAGCTGTCAAGCAACCAAAGTTGAGTGCACACTAACTCTGTGTGACTTAAATTGTGGCTTTCTGTTAACTAACAGTGACGTTATTATGCAAATCAATCTTTCAGGTATAACTCCCTGTAAAGTTGATTTGAATAATTTTGAGGGAAAAATTGTTCCGGGGTCGGGTATCGAACCCGGGACCTTTGATTTAACGTACCAACGCTCTACCAACTGAGCTACCCGGGAACTCTATGGATCGGTGTCTGGTAGAGTTCCCGGGTAGCTCAGTTGGTAGAGCGTTGGTACGTTAAACCAAAGGTCCCGGGTTCGATACCCGGCCGCGGAACAATTTTTCCCTCAAAATTATTCAAATCAACTTTACAGGGAGTTATACCTGAAAGATTGATTTGAATAATAATAATAATAATAATAATAATAATAATAATAATAATAATAATAATAATAATCAGTGTTTTTTTTTCTGGAAAAAAGTTTACAGGAACTCTATCACTCGATCACATTATACAACAAAAACGTAGGTTTAAAAATATTAGGCCTACATACCTCATATTACAATAAGTTCCAAACGGAGCTCATCGATTTTAAGCATAACGGAAATGCGATTTCGAGCTATAGTCTCAGGATCAATAACAGAAGATGGCAACACTAGATAGCATGAGTTACTTTTGCACCAACGATAATAATGAGAAAATATAAACTCTAGTGGCGGCAATTTTAATTTTCAATTTCGCTTATAAAATATATCTCGTTGGAATTTGTAATGGCGTAAAGTTTACCGCAACGCGTTCCGGCTGAAAAAATCGCTGATAATAATAATAATAATAATAATAATAATAATAATAATAATAATAATAATAATAATAATAATAATAATAATAATCTTCTTGTTTACAGACTGAGGGACCCGATGCCTTACTCTGCAGCCTGAGGCATATTGTGCTTACCACTCCTATTTTGTGAATGAATGGGTAGCCGAACGGCCGCACTCTTGTACAAGTGCAACACATCGTGCCATGAACTTAATCCGGCTATTGTATGGATGAGGATATATGAATTAATGATGGCGAAATGAGTCCGAGGTCCAAAATCGAAAATTACCCAGGAAATATGCTTCAATTGGTTGAGGGAAAACCCCAACGAAGTAACTTGTCCCAACCAGAATTTGAACCTGGGTCTGCTCCTTTCATGACCAGACGTGCTAACCATTACATTTATTTTATCTGTTTATTTAAAAAATCAAGATATCATATGAAATGTAGATTCTAATTATTTTATTTAATCTCCTCTTTAAGTTTACACAATATTATTATTTACACATTATATTAGGCCTATATTACCGGGATCAATTTTTTTGTACTACATTGTTGAGCAATATGTTATTCATATTTCTCCAAGTGGCTACTTGAACACATCAGACTGTTACAAAAAAACATTACAGTGGTTCCATTCCTCAAATGAGTTATAGAAAT
Organism: Periplaneta americana; assembly: GCF_040183065.1. Taxonomy (NCBI): domain Eukaryota; kingdom Metazoa; phylum Arthropoda; class Insecta; order Blattodea; family Blattidae; genus Periplaneta; species Periplaneta americana. The sequence continues at coordinate 104,582,700 of NC_091132.1, read as the reverse complement.
TCTTATACATTCAGAAATTTAAAATAAATATTATAGTCTAGACATATGGTCTGAAGACATTAAATCGTCAATTTAAGCACAGAAACTTAATCATACGAAAGTAAGAAAAATCTTTTGTATTCAATATTTTCTAACGTTAATAGAAAAAAAGTCGGCCAGGTTTGGGGGGGGGGGAGTGCCCCTTCTTTCTTCGACCACTCTCTGGTAGTTCTTCTCACGAAACGAACAACAATAGAAGACGGCTTATCCAGACGTCTCGATGGAAGTCGGTGTGCAACACTGATTTCATTCATTGTGAAGTCCTTAATTTCAATTACTTTGGAAATTTGATTGATTATTTCGTGGATATTTTCATTTCCTGTTGCTGGAATACCATCAATCAATATGTTGTCACGACGCTTATATTGTTGGCAAATATTCAGTTCAGTTCTTAATTTCTTTATTCTCCTTCTCTGTTATTTCCACTTCTTTCTTCGTTATCTTTATTTCTTTTTGCATTTTCTCTATTTCTTCTCTGAAACTATCAAATTCACTAGACAGGAATTCGATAGATTTCTTGATTTCATTTACTTCTGTTTGTATAGTTGAGAGAAATTATGTTTTGATGACTATCATTATGAATTTCAGGTTTCCCACTAACTACTACGCAATTGTTGTTACTACAATTATCGTCTTTACCCGCTTTATTTTTCACCATTTCAAATTATGTCAGTGCTCTCCCAACAATGAAAAACACGTCTGCTCTCAACCAAGACTGGACTAAGACTGAATTTACTATTTTATTAATAAGACTAACTGGACTAAGACTTTACTATTTTATTATTAGAGTTGCATACCTCCAACTGGTAAAACAGCGTTGGCACTGATTTACGAAAGTAATATGTGAGTTTCGACATACGATAGTATTTTACAGGGTGTGTCGTACAAACTTTAAAAATAGCTTTTGTGATTGGAGACAAATTAACCGAGCATCAGGATTTGTCAATAAGGAAGGAAAAAATAAATATAATGACTTGTATAGCTGGTATTACATGCCAGGAAGTGTACATAAATTGCTAATGTAAGATGCAGATGTGATAGAATGCTTTCTTGTTGCAACAGGTAAAATATCAGAAGATACCATAGAAATAAACATAGAAATAAAAATTATAGATAGTTCAGAAAATCACATTCTAGAAAAAATTCAGAAATTATTACAAATGAATATTTACTTCACAATCTCTTTGTGCCTAAATAATTGATTAAATGGTGTTAATTATGTAAGAATGTGCGGCTTACAGCTGTTTCGGTGTTACTTGACACCATCCTCAGAGACTTCTGTGTCTCGGCACCATCTCAACTTCGCTGCCTGTTGTGTGGGTGCGTTCGTGTGATGAAGAGTTGGTTTTCGGAATCTGATATCACGACATGGTCGTCCGCAAATAGTAGACAGTTCAAATTCGATGTGTTCACTCTAAAATTATAATTTAAAACATTCAGCCATGTTTCAATGCCATCGTCCAGATGTATATTAAATAATGTCGGGGACAATGGGCACCCCTGTCTTAGATCGCCATTAATGTTTGCCATTTGTTTTCCTAGGCTATCTCCTATGTGTATACATATTCTTGTGTTGTAATATAGGCTGCGTGTGGCTCTTATTAGCTGTGGATGATACCCTTTTCTAAGCATTATTTCCCATAGTTTTGTTCTATTTATTTTATCAAATGCTTTCTCGTAATCCACAAATAACATGTGAGTTTCGAGATTGTGTTCTCTTCCCTTTTCAATTAATTGATTTATAGTAAATACACAGTCTATTGTTGATCTACCTTTCCTGAAACCATATTGTTCATTTTGTAATAATACTTCTGCGATTTTATTTAAACGAGTAGATATTATTTTAGCATATATTTTATAACATATTCCTAAGAGACTGATGCTTCTGTAATTATTACAGTTGTTCCTTTCGCCTTTTCTAATATTGGAATAACCACAGCGATATTCCACTCTTCTGGCACATGAACATAGCCTATGTCCAACATATATTTATCACATTCAGAAGTCTATACAGTATAGCTGGTGTTGCATTTTTTACAAGTTCAACATTTATACCATCAATGCCGGGACACTTCTTATTTTGAAATTCTTTGTAACATTCATCATTTCCTCAAAAGTGATAGTGTCCGTATTAATTTCATTTATTATATGCTCTTCCTTTTCTCCTTCACTCTCAGTCCATAGATCTTTATAAAATGTTAACCATTCTGATTCTGATATTGGGCTAAATTGTAATTTATCTTTCTCCTGGGCAGTTATTATTATTATTATTATTATTATTATTATTATTATTATTACTTCGGAATTTGTATGATAATAACTTTCTTCTGTTAAATATTCTTAACGTACCTTGTTAACATGTTTCGACCTATTTTTCGGTCATCTCCGGAACTGGTCGTTGTTGGTCTTTGGTGCCTCTTGTTTCCTGTGTGTGTGCGTTTTGTAGTGTAGAGTCAAAGAGTGTATGTGTTTTGAAGTTGAGTTGTGTGTTGAGAATATCGTTGGGTTGTGTTTTCGTGTGTCTGTATATTTCGTATTGTTCTAGTGTGTTGAGTTTCTGGCTTTTTGGTTGGATGTGCAGTATTTCCATGTCTGTGTTGATGTCTCTGTAGGTGTGGTTGGCATTTGTGATGAGTTCTGCATATGTGGAGGTGTTTTGCAATTTTGTTATGGCTGTGATGTGTTCTTTGTAACGTGTTTGAAATGTTCTGCCTGTCTGTCCTATGTAGAAGTTGTTGCAGGTGTTACATTTGAGTTTGTATACGCCTGTGTGGTTGTATTTGTTTGTTTGTGTTTGTGTGTTGAGATGTTTTTGTAGAGTGTTATTTGTTCTGTATGCGATGTTGTAGTTTAATTTCTTGAATGAGGTTGCTATTTTATGTGCGTTTTTGTTTTTGTATGTTAGTGTGATGTATTTTTTGTGTTCTTGTGTTTGTGTTGTGTTCTTCTGTTTTTTGTGATTATGTTTTGTCTTACGTATTATGTTGTCTATTATGTTAGGGTTGTATCCGTTTTCTTGTGCTATGTATTTGATTGTGTTTAGCTCTTAGTTGTAATCTTGTTGGTTCATTGGTATGTTGAGTAGTCGGAATGCAGCTTGTTTGTGTTGTGTGGGGTGGTTGGATGTGTTGTGTATGTGTGTTGTTGTTGGTTTTCTGTATACTTTGAATGTGTGTTTGTTGTCTACTTTTGTTATTGTAATGTCTAGAAAATTTATGGATTTGTTGTTTTCAATTTCTAATGTGTAGTGTAGCTTTGGGTGTATTTTGTTTATGTGTTGATGTAGGTTTTGGAGTTGTCTTTTGTTTCCTTTGTATAGTATTAGTATGTCATCTACGTATCTGTGCCAATATATGATGTTGTCTGCGTGTTTGTTGTTGTCGATGTTTAGTATGTATGTCTGTTCTATTGGTGTAAGAATATTTCTGCTAGTATGCTGGAAATGGGTGATCCCATGGGTAGGCCTTCGGTTTGTGTGTAATATTTGTTATTGTACGTGAAGTAGTTTTGTTTTGTGATGATGTCTGTGGTGTGGATGATTTCTTTGATTTGTTCATGTGGTGTGTTGTTTTTGAGCATTTGTTCTGTAGTATCTGTAGTGTATCTTGTATGGGTATGTTTGTGTATAGGTTAGTTATGTTGAAAATTGCTAATGTTGTATTATGTGGGATATGTTTGTCTTTTATTTTATTTACTAGGTCTATGTTGTTTTTATTGTTGTTTGTTTTTCGAATTTTATGTTGTTATGTTGTACGTTAAGAATATTTAACACAAGAAAGTTATTATCATACAAATTCCGAAGTGATACAGTGTTAAAAGTTGTGTAATCAAGATGTATATTATTATTATTATTATTATTATTATTATTGTTGTTATTGTTGTTATTATATTCAAATCCAATTAATTTGATTTTTATTTCACTTATGGGGTGTACAATACAAAGGATACACAATAATCAGTGTGCAGAGATGAAACTCTTAACACAGACATCGGAAATCGAACCTAGAATCTCTTTATTATAAGACTGCCAGTGCACTAGAGAGTTGAGATGTTGATTAAAATTGTTTATCCTTTGAATAAATAACTTATTCTAGCTAACTGACATTCCAAGAAATTTGTTTTTATTTTTGGCACCATAAAACCATCTTTTAGACTACTGTGCGATGGACGAGTCGAGGGAGCGTCCTATTGATACCATATTATGATATCCATCGCTGTTAGCAACACGTGTTGCAGCAGGCCTGAGCACTAATAACTCAATCGAGTCACTGCAGATTTCCTCTCAACTTCCAAGTCCACCTTCCCCGCCTGAGACAAGTAGACAAGAAGGTAAGCATTACTCAGTGGTGGATCGTATAAGGCAGGCTTCATAGCTTTTATGAACTTTCGGCTCTCGCTGGTCGCCTGAAATCCATCACTGATTCACGGTGCCTACTGTGCGGTTGAAAGCAAAAAGGACATTGCGAGGCTTCCTGCGTTCCCTTTCACTTCCCCATTGTGCCCAGGGCTCTGCTATAGGGATCTCCAGTGAGTGTGTAGTTATGGACGAATATATAATAGGATGCGAAACTTACCGAGTTTCCCGTAACACATACTAGAGGCGCTATTGTAGAAAATGATCTTGCTGCCACCTGTTGGGGGGAGGGGCGTTATTACATTTAGCAGCGCACCAAGTAGCAAAAAGAGTAATTACTCCATGCATTTAGCAGCGCACCTGGTGACGAAAATGTTAAACTGTGCAGAAAGTATTCCCTCCGACCCTCATCGATATTTGAAATTAACCCAATTTAAAATAAAACATTTACATTTTTATTCCTCACAGCAGCTTCTACTGAAAATTCTTACCGGAGCCAACAGGAAGATAAAAGATACGATCTATTTTACACTATCCAATTAAAATATAACAAGACAGAGACAAAAAAAAATAAAGCAAAAGGTTAGATAATTGGGATTGTATTCCTTGGGTATTTATTGTACAGCGCAATTGAAAAGTCTGCAAGAACTACTTAGATAGTTCAATTTATTATGTTAGTATTACTTTACAATACATTCAACAACACTATTATTACAACGTCCATAAACATCACTGTTTAACATGCACTGCTCACACACACACACACACGTAATATCACTTTATGTTCACTTATTAGCAAGTTTCTGTCTGCCATCTTGGCTCCTCGTCGAGTCCTCGAGCAATATCTCGAACGGAAATAGAGAACTCTGGGTAATGTACCCAACACGTAGTTCTAATGTTCACCACCTACGACGTTGGGCGCTGATCATCTTATTTCAGCCCCCCACTGCCAGATGGTGCTGACCGCAGTTTCGCATCCTATTATATATTTATCCATGGTGAAGAACGCTGGTTCTCACGTAGTTCTATGATTTACCACCTACGACGTCGGGCGCTGATCTTCTTACTTCAGCCCCCCCACTGCCAGATGATGCTGACCGCAGTTTCGCATCCTATTATATATTTATCCATGGTGTAGTTTTAAAGGAACTAGGATTCCGATTCAATGAGTGTTCATGTCACTGCAGTTATGCTTGTTATGGTAAAAGACTTTACCGATGTTCTGAAATCGAATTTCGTCTGTGAACAGCACACTAACAGAGAAACTGGGATAGTGTTCTCTTTATCGTGGTGCTCACCGACCGCCTTTCGTCGTCTCTGATCCAGCTAACGTAGTTACACGTGTTAAGGAAGGAATATTCTCTCTTACGGTAGAAACAAGCTGGAAATTGACTCATATTAAATAACCTGATCACTTCCCTCGTACTGATGTGCGAATTTTAATAGATGAAACACTCAGAAGTTTCCTGGTCGGTGACACGATGCTATCGCTGTAAGAGGGGTGATCCGTAGGAAACCTGCTCTGCTGGAACCTCTGCTGGTATTGTCATGTCTCTGTTGCATTCTGTCGAGACGTCCCGTGTAACGGCAACATATACAGGAACTTTCTGTTAGAATAGCCTAGGCTATATCGTTCGCAGTAAAGAGAAGCAAGTGAGGATAGCCTATTTAAGGGCGAAGATAGGCTTCTAGAATGTATAATTTACTAGAATTCTGACGTAGAAAAATAGCAACTTGATCCGATAACTGATGCACGCTTTTTCTCTGGTTAATAAATGAAGAGGGAAAGAATTGTTAGGTAAATGAATACTTTTCTGCTTGTAGGTAAAATAGACTGCAACTGAGGGAAATAAAATTAATTTACTCTGTTTTAAACTATTACCTCAAGAAGTTTGTCGGTCGAAGTTTCTTGTACTATATACAACATAAATAAATCATAATAAAGACTAAGGAGAGTAGCATGAACAAATTTTACCAATTAAAATGAACATTTATTTTAAATTGTCGTTTCTCAGAACGTAGATTTGTTGGTAGGTAGACAGAAAGATGGCTTTCCTTCATAGCAGAGCAGAATCTTGGAGTGGCAGAAGAAGTTGTATAGGTAGCATTTACATAAGGTAGGCAAATAGAAATGGAATTAGAAATGGCCGGGATGAAATTCAAATACAAATTGCTGAGTCATTTATACCCGAAGTCACACTTTCTGAAGTCGAAATTGCGATAGAAAATCTGAAAAAGTACAAGTCTCCAGGAATCGATTAAATTCCAGCAGAATTAATACAAGACGGTGGAAGCGCATTATCTAGCGAAATTTATTACTTTTATTTGCTATTTGGGAGAAGTAAATTTTACCAGAACATCGTACAAAATTCTGTCCAATATGCTTTTCAGAAGATTAACTCCATATGTAGGTCAAATTATTGGGGATTATCAGTGCGGTTTTAGGCTTAATATATCGACTATTGATCAGATTTTTTATATTCGACAGATATTGGAGGAAAAAAACGGGAACATAAGGGTACAGTACATCAGTTATTCATAGGTTTCAAAAAAGCATATGACTCGATTAAGAGAGAAGTTTTATGTAATATTATTATTGAATTTGGTATTCCCAAGAAACTAGTTCGATTAATTAAAATGTGTCTCAGTGAAACTTACAGCAGAGTCCGTATAGGCCAGTTTCTATTTCATACTTTTCCAATTCACTGCGAGCTATAGCAAGGAGATGCACTATCACCTTTACTTTTTAACTTCGCTTTAGAATATGCCATTAGGAAAGTTGAGGATCACAGCCAGGGTTTAGAATTGAACGGGTTACATCAGCTTCTTGTCTATGCGGATGACTTGAATATGTTAGGAGAAAATTCACAAACGATTAGAGAAAACACGGGAATTTTACTTGAATCAAGTAAAGCGATATGTTTGGAAATAAATCCCGAAAAGGAAAAAGTATAAGATTATGTCTCGTGATCAGAATATTGTACGAAATCGAAAAAATCACATCCTAGTTCATGGAATTGCTTGTTGAACACCTGTCAGGTTGCGCAACTTCGCCTTTACCCATGACATATAGTAAATATTGTAACTATGCTGTTGTAAAATTGACAATTAATATGTAATGTATTTATTATTATTATTATTATTATTATTATTATTATTATCATTATCATCATCATTGCTATCTCTGTTTTTCTTTCTTTTTTTATTGTATTAGCTCGATGAGAGCTCCATAGTGATCTTTTGACCCTGTTGACCCTCTATAGGGCTTTCATTTAATTTGTATTATTTTCATCAGTGTTTGTATTTCTTTTTTGTATTTATATGTGCTATCTGGTAGGATGGAAAAGAAGGCCTTATGACCTTAATCCTGTCAGATTAAATAAATAAATGAATAAATAAGTAAATATATATATATATATATATATACACTGGTGGCCATAATTCTGGAAACTTTTTGTTTTTGTGTTGAATTATTATAATATCTGTATTTATTCACAGATTTATACAATTTAAAATATTACTCATGATTGATTCGTCAATTATGGAGTTATAATAAAGGTATTATATTAAATTCTTAATATTTTAACAATAAATAGTCATTATGTGGGGACTTATGTTTTTGTAGTTTAAGATCTAAATATTAATTTCAGATTTCATTATAATTTCCCATTATTTACTGTAATAAAAATTAGTCCACTGCTGATTTTAAGATAATTTTTTATCATTAGGAGCATTGTTGAGCACTGTTAGTATAAAATATGAACATTATTAGTGTGTTTCTATCATTAGTCTGACAAGATTTCGTTTGGGAACACCTGATTGGTTTACCACAAACTTTATTGATAATAATTTTATCACAATGGCTCCATGAAAGTATTGAACACCTTCTAATCGGTCACAATTCGAGAAAAAGGCTACACATTCAAGGAAATTGCAAGGAAGCTTGGTAATGGTGCTACAGTGTCTGGCGTCCAGAAGAAATGGCAGAGGTTCAAATCCACTAAATCGTGTAAAATAGCACCTACGACTGGTAGAAAACCTACAGCAAGGCCATGAGATGTGAGGCAGATTTGAATCCCGAGTGCCTCTTCGCAACCATGAAACATCCTGTTGCTGTCATATGGAGATGCATGTCCAGGAATGGAGTAGGAAGATTTCAGATTTTTCAAGAGAACTTGAACGCGGAAAAATACAAAAAAGGTATTCTGGAAGTGAAATTGAAACCATCCATTACTGACTTACACCAAAATTGTGATGACTTTGTATTTCAGCAGGATGGTGGTCCATGCCATACTGCCAAGAGTGTTATGCACTGTTTCAACAGAAAAACATCAAGGTGTTAAAGTGACCTGGGAATAGTCCTCATTTTAATCCAATTGAAAACTTGTGGTCAAGGTAAAAAGGTTTGGTGTTAAAAAAATTCCAGCAGCAAAACTCAATTCAGTGATGCCCTTATCCACAGCTGGTTTCGGATCATCAGCAAGGAAGAACTGCAACGTTTGGTGAACTCAATGCCCCGCAGAATTGATGCTGTCATTAAAAATAAAGGTTGTCCCACAAAGTACTAACTGTTTACAGAGTGAATGAAAAAATAACAAGAAAGTGTTTCTAAGTGTTAATGTATAAATATATGTTTCTCATACACTTTGATTATTTCTACAAAAATAGAATAGACAATATTTGTTTGATGTTTTCAGTCATGAGTAATATTTTGAATCGTATTAATGTGTGAATAAAAACAGATGTTATGAGAATTCAGTACAAACACAAAAAGTTTCCAGAATTATGGCCACCAGTGTATATATATAATAATAGAGCATATTCGAGAGAGCGGTAAACTAAGTGTATGGTGTGTTTAATGCAGGACATGATAATTGGACATTTCTCTTTCATTGAGAGTCCGTAATTAGAATGCTGGAAGAACACATATTGCCACAGATTGCGCATAAACAGCTCAGTTTAATATTTCAAAAAGATGAAGCATCATTTAACTGGAGCATGGTCTCCTCGTTCCCCTGATATTACTCTATTAGATTCTTTTCTTTGGGACTATGTGAAGGATATTGTATATTCCATTAAACTGACTGACTTCAACAACTTATACAATAATAATAATAATAATAATAATAATAATAATAATAATAATGGCTTTATTTAACCTGGCAGAGTTAAGGCAGTAAGGCCTTCTCTTACACTCAACCATGATTAAAACTTGCTTACACAGCTGAACATAAAACTAGATCGGAATTAAGTAATTACATAGTGATACAATTTAGGTACATGATGAGATCAAAAGAGGTAGTTACATAAAATTTACCTCATAAAATAAAAATAAACATAGTGAAATATATATTAATGTTGTTAGAATCAAATACGAATCACATAAAAACAGAAGCCGATAATTCAATAAAAAAATGTACACAGTAAAAAATAAAAATAAACACATTAGTATACATATTAGTATTAGATTAGAATTAAGTAGGATTTACATCATTGAACCAGAAACCGACAATTGAATAAAATGTACACAAAAAATAGATTAATAATGAAAAAACAACACAGTGGGATACATACTGGCGTTAAGTGATAAATAAACACGATTTAGATAATAAAAATAAGAAACAAAAAAAAAAATTGAAATTAAATACAGTGGAACACATTCCATTAAATATTTGCAACGGGTTAGGTCTGGCAACTCATCCTAAGATATTTTTCTAATTTACATTTAAAGGAAATTAAAGTTCGGCAGCCCTTGACTTCAGGCGGCAGAGAATTCCAGTACGAGAAGTAGCAACAGTGAAAGATGAAGAATAAAGAGATGATGTGTGCAGTGGTATTTCCAGCGTGTTATCATATTGTGACCCAGTATTTAAGTTATGATACCGAGAAAGACTGTGGAATCGGACAGATAAGTAAGAGGGAGTAGAGGTGTGCAAAATTCGGTATAAGAGAGAAAGGGAATGTAACTTTCCTTTTGGGAGGCTGTTGAAATCAGGGAAGTTCGAGAGAGTCATCCTTTACCTTTGAAATTCAAACTTCACAAGTCAATCAATAAAAAGTTGTTGATAGACTATTCACCCCAGGCAAAAGTTCTCTAGGTCACCAACCCTCATCTTCCACGCTATTAATACACAACCCAAGGTTGGGAACAGACATCCATTACGGATTTACGCGATAATCGATACTCGGAAGGTAGAGGTGACAGCATTGGCGACCTTCAGTACTGCAAACCGGAAGCGCGGTGGAGCCAGCCATCCATCCGCACACCAGTGCGTGCCTCACGACATCGGGTCCTTAGCGTGCCTGCCCCTATCGATTAATTATTGGATGACCCTATCCTATCGAATACCGACGCCCGCACACACTGGCGTTACCCGAATCCGGCCAGAACGTGGAGCCAGACTGAGCGACGCTGCACGCACCTCGTGTCACAGCTTGTCGCCACGCTCTGACGTCAATATGAAAAATTCACACTAACCTTCTGCGGGATTCGTTCTGGACAGCTCAGCCACGGTTTCCTGCAAATACACAGAGTGAAAAGTCAAACAGAGGGCAGGACACTTTCTAAACGTGAATCTAGCGGATTACTTGTGAAAACGTATCTATATGAAACAAATGAAATACTGCTTTCAATATTACTGCCATTAAGAATTAAACTCATATTAAGCTAACTCATTGTAAAATAATAATAATGTTGTGCGACCGTCACTTAGGTCGCACTGTTTGCTAGCCGGATGGCTACTGCGTTCGACTTCTGCTCCTTCTCATCAGGATTTCTGACACCACCATTTTACTCAACAATGGAAAACTATTTTGCTGGAAGAGCTGGAGCTCTCAGGATACTAAAGGATAACTACATGATTACTAAACTTAGTTTGAAATGATTGCAATATTGTAAACTCTACTTGATTTATTATATATTTACAAAATTTACAAACAAAGCTACTTACAAGGTATTTCATTTTCTGCAGCCGACGCCATCACGCTACCGACTCTTCTTTACCAAAAGACCTGATTTACGTCTCCGTCAATCTCAACTACTGCAGCATCTCCTCACCAACTTTTTATGTTTCGTTATCCGTTTCCCGCCCGGGGTACCGACCACGCCATCCACTAGGTGAGATAGGCTTAAAAGCACTTTTGATTTTACGTAGTTACAGATGTCGTCTTAATTAAACATCTCTTACATTTAATTTGATTCAGTGCATTATAGTGAAAAGTCGCTATAATGAGACTACGCGCTAGAAAAGAGTTCGAACAATGCGTGATATAATTTTAACTAATTAAAATGCATGCTTTGTTCTACTGGACCAATGCGATTAGTCCAGGAATGATCTGTGGCGTAAGAATACTTTCATTGTAGGCAGTGATTTACCACACGCCCGACAAGACTCTATAACGCTGGCTAAGCATCTTAAGACCATGTATTCCGTTGACACTGTTCCTGTTTCAAATTTAATACTCCACAGGAAATCATGCTACAGGGCGTTCTTTAGCCCTGGGGCATAACAATAATAATAATAATAATAATAATAATAATAATAATAATAATAATAATAATAATAATAATAATAATCCGTGGCACTACAGCCCACAAGGGGCCAAGTCCGACCAGCCGGCTGCAGGCCTCACGGCCACATGCCGAAGCAGAGGTGGACGATCATCCAACCAGAATGGAGGTATCGTGTGGCTAGCATGATGAGCCCCTCAGCCGTTATAGCTGGTTTGCGTAACCGGATTTCGCTACCTATCGTAGCTCCCCAAGTGCATCACGATGCTGGTTGGGCACCGGTCCCATGCACTGACAGAAATTTTATGAGAAATTTTCTTCCCCCATGAGGACTCGAACCAGCGCGCATTCCGTAACGCGAGTCCCAGGCCTTAGACCACGACGCCACGGCGCGGGACAACGCATTGTAAAGCAAGTAAATAAATTTAAATCAGATCGCCATGTTACGTAACATATGGGAGAATTGTCTTGTATTTTTCTGGAACTATGTAACCCATAATTTATGGAGATTAATTTTATCATTTGTCTTTTTTAATATTGGTGTCGGCGGAGATTGTTGGAGATTGATTCGTATTCTTGGAGGAGATTAATGGAAATTTCGGAAAATACGATTATTTTGAAATTGGAGTATTAACTCAGTATGAATATTGCTTCCCAAATAATTAACGTTAAGGATTCGCTGGATTCTGGTAAAGGTGCGGTATGGCCAATAGACAATATTTGTTGGATTGAGACTGTATTTAACACACATTCATTAAAATCGAAAAAAGAAAAAAACTTGCAGCCCTAAATTATTAGTGAAATGTTGAATTCTCCGTCTTTTGAGTTCACTAATGTAATCAAAACACCTGGAATACCATGAAATGTAGCCTACTTAGCTACATAAGAAATTCAAGTGAAAAAAATCCGAAAAAAACTCAGAATATGAAACTCGTCATAAAACAACGCAATAGTAATAACTCGCGAATGTGTTCATATTTCGCTATTACAACTCTATTTCGAGATTTGTCGCGATTGTTTTATCCACATACTTACTTACTTACTTACAAATGGCTTTTAAGGAACCCGAAGGTTCATTGCCGCCCTCACATAAGCCCGCCAGCGGTCCCTATCCTGTGCAAGATTAATCCAGTCTCTATCATCATATCCCACCTCCCTCAAATCCATTTGAATATTATCCTCCCATCTACGTCTCGGCCTCCCTAAAGGTCTTTTTCCCTCCGGTCTCCCAACTAACACTCTATATGCATTTCTGGATTCGCCCATACGTGCTACATGCCCTGCCCATCTCAAACGTCTGGATTTAATGTTCCTAATTATGTCAGGTGAAGAATACAATGCGTGCAGTTCTGTGTTGTGTAACTTTCTCCAATTCTCCTGTAACTTCATCACGCTTAGCCCCAAATATTTTCCTAAGCACCTTATTCTCAAACACCCTTAACCTATGTTCCTCTCTCAGAGTGAGAGTCCAAGTTTCACAACCATACAGAAGAACCGGTAATATAACTGTTTTATAAATTCTAACTTTCAGATTTTTGGACAGCAGACTGGATGATAAGAGCTTCTCAACCGAATAATAACACGCATTTCCCATATTTATTCTGCGTTTAATTTCCTCCCGAGTGTCATTTATATTTGTTACTGTTGCTCCAAGATATTTGAATTTTTCCACCTCTTCGAAGGATAAATCTCCAATTTTTATATTTCCATTTCGTACAATATTTTGGTCACGAGACATAATCATATACTTTGTCGTTTCGGGATTTACTTCCAAACCGATCGCTCTACTTGCTTCAAGTAAAATTTCGGTGTTTTCCCTAACCGTTTGTGTATTTTCTCCTAACATATTCACGTCATCCGCATAGACCAGAAGCTGATGTAACCCGTTCAATTCCAAACCCTGCCTGTTATCCTGAACTTTCCTAATGGCATATTCTAGCGCGAAGTTAAAAAGTAAAGGTGATAGTGCATCTCCCTGCTTTAGCCCGCAGTGAATTGGAAAAGCGTTTTATCCACATAGCTATTATTAATCAGAATCACCTAATTCGTATATATTAGTAAAAATCTCTTGTATATCTATTGTGTCGTGATTTTCGCGATCTCCGTAAATACCCGGCTCTGCCTATAGGCTTTACGTAAAAGTATTGGGGATGGGGCAAAACGTCATAAAGAAATTTAATTTAGCTAAGTTATATAAAGTGATTGCTTTACTTCTGAAAGGACTGTAAGAATAAGATAATATGAAAAGATGGAAAAAATTTTGAGGTTGCCAAAATGAGATTTTTTAATGGGTTATTTTATGACGAATTTTCAACTGCTGCGGTTATCTAGCGTCTGAATGACATGAAGGTGATAATGCCAGCAAAATGAGTCGAGGACCCAGCGCCAAAAGTTACCCAGCATTTGCTCTTAATGGGTTGACGGAAAATCCATGGAAAAAACCTCAATCAGGTAAATAGTCCCAACCAGGATTTGTACACGGGCCCGCTCGTTTCACGGTCAGACATGCCAACCGTTACTCCACAACGATGAACATGAGGTTTGTTAAAATTGTGCTACGTTATAATAGCATATAGGCAGACAGAAAAATAAAGACATTAGGGCGGAAATAAAACTGCAGAATATCACTAAATAATAAACTAATATCTAAATATTTATATAGAAAACATGTACACCGCCTGAAAGTAAAATTTATAATTTCCGTGCTAGAAGATTTTTTTGGAAACATTAGGGGGGAGCTAGCGGGATCAATTTTAGAGTTGGAGCAAGATGAAAGATTTAAACAGTAATCTGGATAATAATGATAGTAATAAATTTGAGATTGAAATAAATTTCAATCTCGTACGATAGTTTTTTGAAATATTTGTTATTACTTGCTTACAGAGAACCCGAAGGTTCATTGCCGCCCTCATATAAATCCGCCATCAGCCCCTATTCTGAACAAGATTAATCCAATCCCTACTATTATATCCCACCTCTCTCAAATCCATTTTAATATCATCCTCCAAACTATGTCTCGGACTCCCCAAAATCTTCTTCCCTCATGTCGCATTTTTATAATAATAATAATAATAATAATAATAATAATAATAATAATAATAATTATTATTATTATTATTATTATTATTATTATTATTATTATTATTTATTCTTTTTGAATTTGGTACTCCCAAGAAACTAGTTCAATTAATTAAAATGTGTCTCAGTGAAACGAACAGCAGAATCCATATAGACCAGTTTCTGTCTGATACTTTTCCAATTCACTGTGGCTTAAACCAAGGAGATGCACTATCACCTTTACTTTTTAACTTTGCTTTAGAATATGGCACTAGGAAAGTCCAGGAATACAGGGAGGATTTGAAATTGAACGGGTTACATCAGTGGCTTGTGTATGCGGATGACGTGAATATGTTAGGAGAAAATCCACAAACTATTAGGAAAAACACAGAAATTTTACTTGAAGCAAGTAGAGAGATAGATTTGGAAGTAAATCCCGAAAAGACGAAGTACAAGGTTGTGTCTCGTGATCGGAATATTGTAAGAAATGGAAATATAAAAATTGCAGACGTATCCTTTGAAGAGGTGGAAAAATTCAAATATCTTGCAGCAACAGTAACAAATAAAAATGACGCTCGGGAGGAAATTAAACGCAAATTAAATATGGGAAATGCCTGTTAGTATTCGGTTGAGAAGCTTTTATCACCCAGTCTGCTCTCAAAAAAGCTGAAGATTAGAATTTATAAAACAGTTATATTACCGGTTCTACCGTATGGTTCTGAACTTTGGACTCTCACTTTGAGAGAGGAACAGAAGTTAAGGGTATTTGAGAGTAAGGTGCTTAGGAAAATATTTGGGGTTGGGTTGATGTTACAGGAGAATGGAGAAAGTTACACAACACAGAACTGCACGCATGTATTCTTCACCTGACATAATTAGGAACATTAAATCCAGACGTTTGAGATGGGCAGGGCATGTAGCACGTATGGGCGAATCCAGAAATGCATATAGAGTGCTTGTTGGGAGGCCAGAGGGAAAATGACCTTTGGGGAGGCCGAGACGCAGATGGGAGGATAATATTAAAAAGGATTTGAGGGAGGTGGGATATGATGGTCAGGATAGGAACCGATGACGCGCTTATGTAAGGGCGGCAGTGAAGCTCAGGGTTCTCTAAAACCATAAGTAATAATAATAATAATAATAATAATAGTAATACTATTATTATTATTATTAGTATTATTATTATTATTATTATTATTATTATTATTATTATGAACTACTTTATAAAGGAAATTGTAACCGATTATTTTTAATTGCCCCGATATGTTTAATAACTGTTTATACTAATTATAAAATTTTCTCACTTTAATTGCAAAAGCGTTGACCTGCTTCCAGTATTTTTGTTTGAAAGTTAAAATTTTGCTGCTACATAGTTACTAGAAAAGAAAGGTATTATATTTAATTACTACCGTAAGTAGATTTTTATTATCTTCATTTCAATAACATAATTCCTTAAATTGTTGCTAATATTCAACACTGTAGAGTTTTCTCGAAATTGACATTTTATTGTAATCATCTGGAAAAGGAAGAATCGTTCAGAATAATGAAATATTCTATTTAAAAATCAACAGTAAGATCTACATAGCCGATACAAGGGAATAATATATGAAATAGGAACAGAGTGATAAAATAAAACAGAAAATACATAGGCCTATGCAGTACAATAGAACTATATAACTTTAACAGAAATACTTAACAGGTGAATGGAATAAACCTTAGCAGATGAAGGAAAAAACACAAAAAATTAGGAAACAATGCTGCTATCTAGCAATAAAGGAAAGCATTACTTCCCGTAAGAATGATGCGGAGAGACATTATCTGATTACAGTTTCCAGGTTTTGTCCGAAATTTATCAGCTTTCATTTGTTAGCAAAGTATCGAATACTGTCCTTATTTCACGAGAAGATCCGAGTAAGGAATGCGAGTTTTTCCCCCACTCTTATAACCTACTCCCAACACTGAATCGGCCGACCATTGATTGAGCCTTCTTTGTACCAGCCGGCCAATGACATCACCCCCATCCACCTGCTCCTTCAAGAACGGAGAGTTACTGGCTTAGTCTCTCCTCTTACCCCGCAAGGACCATACTCCTCACGTAGGGATCATCTCGTGAAATTTGGACAGTAGGATTCGATTGAGTTGGCTAATGGAATCAATTGTGGCCGTCTTCACTTAATTCAGTTCATTTGTTTGCTCAGCATTGTTGGCAGTATATGTCAGTGTAAAAAATTGAACAAATAAAGATCCAAAATTAACGCAGACCTCTTTTGAACACCAGCAGGAAGCCATCTAGGCAGCTCCCATTCGGCATTATCATTTCATGGATATTACCGACGAACACTGTTGGGCCGCCACAGCTCTTACAAGCACTGGAAGCTCTTCTGAGCAGCAGGTATCGCCCATTGGACTTTCCTATCCGGAACGTAATACCGAGAAACAGTGACATTTTTATTTTCTCCAAGCGGTATCGCCGAAGATTTGAGATATTTCCTTCAAACCATATAGTATTTTAATAAAGTGAAGAAAGAAGTAAGATCAAATACAAAGAAAGCAAACGGAAGAATCTCGAGGCAAATCCTAATCCTGCGCCACATTCATCACTCCTTCAGCTCCAGAAATGGAAACGAATTTCGCGGAATGATAGCCCGCGAACAAATGGAAGGGCGAGAAGTAGGGATGTATAGAACATCCGGTTGTCCCGGGAATTCATGCTTCCTTTGCATTAGTATTCGACGAAAGTGAAATCTGAGAACTGAATTTTGTAACAGATTGGGTGAATAACCAGGCCGCTCTGGATGTTTTTGATATGTAGATGAAAGAAACCACATTTACTCGGTCCGTAGTTGTAGCTCTATTAAGACTGGGCTTCATCAAAAGAATATAAAATTGTTTATATAAAGACTACAAATTTTGTTGTGAATTTCCTCTGAAACATTCAAAGGATATCATCGAGCTATTTTCGACTTAGATCTGTAGGCTAATTTGAATCGTTCTTATGATCCTATAATAATATATCTTGTCAGTGTTATCAAAGTACTCGTCTTTCATTTTTGAAGTCTACTTACATTTACTTTGCATTCAATTATAGTTTTATTCTTATTGAAGTTTTATGTAATAATGTCTACACACTAATGCTTACAATTCAAAAATGATAATTCTGCTCAAATACAATACTTAAAATAGGACAACTACACTAAGAGAAACTGTAGAAAGGCATCTATTAGATGCTTTAAAATGTTTCGTGTAACGGAAATTCGACTTCGGTTGCTATGGGAATGCTTACGTCATATCAGATAAACCCGACAGTGTGAACGAAGTGATTCCTATACTCAAGAGGAGTCAGCGTTGTACTACCTACTTGTAAATAACTATTATAACCCACGGGGAGTGGGGGTTTCCAATATACGAGGCGCATCCAGAAAGTAAGTTTCCCGAATTTTCCCCTTGAAAGTAAACGTAATTAGCCGTGCCAATTGCGCATGCGTAACAGATCTATGATGTATAAATCATATGCCAGCCGGACAGGTCCCGCCTGGTGCCAGTAGCGTGGCAGCAGTGGTCCGAAATGGAACCTCTTATTCCTTCTCCCGCCGCCTGCGAGGTTCGGTCGGTGATAAAGTTCTTTAATGCACAAAGCATTGCGCCAATTGAAATTCATCGGCAGCTCTGTCAGGTCTATGGGCCGAACATCATGAGTAAGCAGATGGTGCGTCGCTGGTGTAGGCAGTTTTCCGAAGGTCGTCAAAGTGTCCATGATGAAGAGCGCAGTGGGCGACCGTCCCTCATCAATGATGATCGTGTTGAGCTGGTGTGGCAGTGCATCATGGACAACTGTCGCTTCACGATTACGGAGCTGAGCAGCCATTTTCCGCAGATATCGCGATCCTTGTTGCATGAGATTGTCACTAAGCACCTGATGTTCAAAAAAGTGTGTGCCAGGTGGGTGCCGAAAAACCTGACACCCGAACACAAAATGCAACGTTTAGGAGCAGCACTGACATTTCTGCAACGGTATCACGATGACGGCGACGAGTTCCTCGACAGGTTTGTCACGGGCGATGAGACTTGGATTTCGCACTTCACCTCGGAAACCAAGCAGCAGTCAATGCATTGGCGGCATAGTGGATCTCCGGTCAGGACGAAATTCAAACAGACGCTGTCGGTACGGAAAGTGATGTGCACGGTGTTCTGGGACAGGAAGGGCTTTCTGCTCATTGACTCCCTTCCAAGAGATGAAACAGTGAACGCTGACCGTTACTGTGAAACACTGTGAAAATTGCGACGTGCCATTCAAAACAAGAGGCTTGGAATTCTTACTGCAGGTGTTGTGCTCCTCCATGACAATGCTCGTCATATACGGCTCGGCGCACAGCAGCTGTTTTGACGGAATTTGGCTGGGAGTTGTTTGATCATCCACCCTACAGTCCTGATCTTGCTCCCAGCCATTTTCACATTTTCTTGCACCTCAAGAAATTCCTGCCCTCCGGTGAGCGTTTTGGGAACGACGAAGGGCTGAAGACGTCTGTCACACGCTGGTTCCATTCACAGGCGGCAGAGTTCTACGACAGAGATATACAAAAGTTGGTCCCACAATACGACAAGTGTCTCAATTCTGATGGTGGCTATGTTGAAAATAGCTGAAATATTGCTGTACCTATTTCCAATAAGTGTTTTCCTGAAAGTGTGTGTTCCTTTTTTTTTAATAGGGAAACTTACTTTCTGGATGCGCCTGGTATTTTAAAAACTAAAGTAATGATATTCAGTTGTGCTTTGACATGAAGGCGAAACAGAAGCGTGAGCAATACATGTGTGACTATAGGCAATTAGTAGGAGTTTCGTATTATCCACAGAAACATGGATTAAAAACATTAACACCATTACGGAATATTCTCATGTGTTTATGTATCAATGTTTGTGGCTAAAAACCAGGTGATGACTTGTCCTCTTAATAGTACATTCTGTTGTATTGCATTATTGGAGGATTTATTGTTATTCATAGCTTATTCATTTCCCGCAGACACCCATTCATGGTTTTCCGCCCAAGGACAGATCCTTTACTGCAAACCCAGCATTTTCCAGTCTTCATTATCTTCGCTAGAATACTTAAAACTTACAGCAAATTTTAATTATTTATCCTAATTCCATTAGAGTAAACATTGGTAATTTCGTGATAATTTCATGAAAATTAATTTAAAAAGAAAATATGTAAATAAATCCTTATTCCGATTTTTTCATCTAAAAGACGATGATTTGCTGTACAAATCTGGACACAAAAGATTGGACACGTACTTGAACGAGTGACAAAAACCACTTTTACAACTTAAGCTAAAAGGTTGGCTATTTCGTGATAACCTTGGTAATTTCGAGATATTACATTGATAATTTCGTGAGAGGTAGAAGATTTGTGGAAAAATTCATTAAAATCAAATTAAATTATCATTTATTGTTACAAGACTTCAAACATAGTAATTCCGTCTAACATTCATAGCAAGAAAACATAGAAATACATATCAACACATAATAAGAATGAAATCAAAGTAAAAATTGAAATTGAAAAAGTATCTTCTTTGCCCTGAAAGGGTGAACACTTTTATTACGGACTTTACTATAGCCTATATTACTAGGGTAACTCCAAAAGTAATGCATAACATTTGTTTAAAATTATATTTTTATCCTACAGCTTTGCTATTTTCACAGAATGTAGATACATCCTTTAGGAACAAAATGTCAGTTTTCCACATAATCCCCGTCCCTTTCAACTGCCTTACGTAACCTAGGAACGAGGGCCTGTAGGCCAGCACGGTAAAAGTCTGGACCACTTTTTAGCAGCGTGCACAAGGGAGTCATATTCTAACCTCGTTCCGCGAAGGGATCCTTCAGTTTACCAAAGAGATGGTAATCGCACGGTGCCAGTTCAGGACTGTAAGGCGGATATTTCAGTGTTGTCTATCCGAATTTTCTGATCTGGTCTGTGGTTTTGTGACTGACATATGGCTGTGCGTTGTCGTGCGATAGCAGAACATCCTACTTCTCCCGATGTCGTCGAACACGACTCAGTCGATCTTGAAGTTTCTTGAGAGTTGCAACATACGCGTCAGAATTAATGGTGGTTCCGTGTGGCATGATGTCCATAAGCAAGAATCCTTCTGAATCGAAAAACACAGTAGCCATAACTTTTCCTGCCGAAGGTGCACTTTTGAATTTCTATTTCTTTAGTGAATTTGCATAATGCCACTCCATTGTCTGCCTCTGTCTCCGGTCCAAAATGGTGGAGCCATGTTCCATCTTCTGTCACAATTCTTGCAAGTAAGTCATCTAGCACTTATCATTGACACTTAGCATGATAACAAATCAAACAGAAGCTACATTGAAACCATTGCGTCCCCCTTTTCTTTTTTTGTTATCACATCTTAACTTCAGATTTCTAAAATTCGTATTGTAATACAATTTTTAAAATATTATAAAATGTAACGCTTAATACTCTACAAAATTTCGCCTCAAACAGCTAAGATTTCTATCAGTAAAGCTAAGCCTATATGTCGACTACAGATGTATCTAAAATTCCAAAAACGTTTCTTAAATATTTCATTAAGATATAATAAATCTTTGTACCAAATATCATATGTTTACCTTTAGTAATAAGCCTATAATGTAATTACAAACATCCACAAAATTTGTACGCCTGAGAAGTCGACGCTAACTTGCTCTTTCTAAACATAAAAGCTCACTGAAGCAGCTACAATAGTTACACAAAGCGTAGCTGTATGTTTCTGGAACCTGGACAACATATGCAATCCCTTGTCGGAAATATGAATCCCGTAACACCATTGGTTAGTTCACGAAAGAGCAAAGAAAAAGTATCACGAAATAACCACTGCCATGAAATTACCAATGTTTACCCTACTCAATTTCCGGTATGAATCTAGACGTTACATGAAAACATAAGAATTCCTGCAATCCCATGTCACTTTTGTTCTAGGTATAGCGCATAACAAAAAATGAAAATAACGAATTTAAGAATGGACTGCAGCAGAACTGAAAAAGTCCAGACTTACAATCTCGTCGGTAGAGGGAAATTTCAATTAAGTTTACATGAGCTTATGAAGGTGATTATTAATATGCCACACTGAGGATTAAGAAATAGCATTGTAGCTACATTCAAATAGACCAGATTTAGATTTTAGGTAGAGTGGACTGTAACTTTACATCCTGCACATTGGAACTTGATGTGTTTATCTAATGTTGCGCCATCCGTCTAAAACCAGGCTAGGAATTTGCAAATAATTGAAGACGGAGAGAATCAGAAAGCCCTATTCTTGAATTATACAATGACGAAGATGACAACGACGATGATTATGGTAACCCATTTTTGACTAGAAAGAGAGGTTAATATTCTCCTCCTATTGCTTAAGGCAACAAACCTCCGCACGTATAAAAATATATTATATAATTTACAAAAGTCTACGTTTAATGCTCGGGTGATGCCATTTTGTGAACTCACAGCGTGGGCGGGCTGTCACTGGACGCACTTCCTGGAGAGCAGTTGCCATGACATCCATTCTGACGTCAACAGATTCTGTGGACTACGAACATCTATATCGTCAATTAAGACTTACTGTATTTGTCTGAGATGTCCTCTCAGCGCTCTTCTGTTAAATGTTAAAAGTACCAGGAACTTAAGTTTCATCATCATCATCATCATCATCATTATCATCACCATGCAACATCATCATCCTCAACATAATCATTATTGCAGAATCCTTTGATTGTCCAGAGATAGGCTATTACGCATGATGATTTGGAATTTACAGGTTTTTATCTGTTCTTTTGAACTCACAATTTTCTTTTACTTTTATAACCCCCAAAAATTAAATCATTTCCAGTTATTATTTTTCTCGTCTCTTTCGTCTTTCTCATCTTTCTTTGATAGGCTCTTATGGACTGTAATGTTTACTTCCTTGTTTAACTACCTTCTTAGTCTCTTTCTACCTTTCGGTTTATATTTTAAAATTTAATTTTGGATTCAATATTATTCCATTCAAATTATTAGCATAAACTTGAATGAATTTTAAATCTTCTAGAATTTAAAATACGTATGAAAATATTAACATACTTTGCAAGCTAAAAACTTATAATATCAAATAAACTATTATTATCCCCCTTACGTTTGTTCTTTATATTTTTGTTTCTAAAAGCCGTAGTTAGGGTGAAAGTGTTCAATTCTTGGACTTAGTGCTTCATAAATACCTAGAAGTGTTAGGTATTTATTTTTTCCCAAGTGTTAATGGTGAGTGTAATATAAATTTTATTTATATAAAATAATTTTATGATTTCATAAATTTTAAGTTTGAAATGTTCTGTTTCTTCTTCTTCATTTATCAAGTGTAAGTTCACTAGGGCCTGTAAACATGGTGTCCCATTTACCTTGACTACTCAAAATAACTTTGTACGCAAACACCAAATGAAAAATTCTTTCATGCAAAAGGTGTAACTTACAACTGAAAGGGGAAATAATATTGATGGGGAGACAGCCTTGTAGCGTTATTTATTAATGAGGTACAAGTACTAATTTTATTTATTTAAAAGGCACTATGTATGCTATTTATTATTCAGTATTTCAATTAAGCTCGTGAAGTCCTGTTCAAAAATGCATCACAATGGGTCATTTTAATAAACAACGTTAATAAACGGAATGTTACTTGGTGCCTCGGCGACAGGGTACTTGTGCACAGTACACACAAAGCAAGCGATTCGACTAGGATGGTGTAAACAATTTGTAGTAGGCCTACATTTCAGATACCCTGGGTCGCATAACCCACTCCACGTAGCTTTAGTTTACAGTAAACACATGAAACCAAATGTGGCACAGACCACTCACTCAGTCGTCAGTGTTCAGCGGAATAAAACCAAAGCTATGCGTAATGAGTCACGCGACCCTGAGTATCATCTGCAATGCACTACGTATTGTTTACACCAACGTAAAGTCAAATCATTTCATGCTATGTACAGGAACCATGTCATCAATGCACCAATAACGTTCCGTTTATTAACGTTCTGTTCATCAGAATGACCCACGTCATAGGCCTACATTTTTGGACAGGTCTTGAGGAGCTTAATTGAAATATTGAATAATAAATACATAGTTCCATTTAAAGAAACAATGTTAGTACTCGTATCTCATTATAAAATAACGCTGCAGTTACTTCTTCACCTTCTGTATGAAACAATTTTTCATTTGATGTCTGTGTACAAATTAATTTTGGGTGGTCAAAATAAATGAGACACCATATATATATATATATATATATATATATATATATATATATATATATATATATATACTACCGGTTAAAAGTTTTCGATCAGCTATGAAAACAACTATATACTTTATTTCAATGTACAAATACATCGGAAAAACTAAATAGGCCAACAAAATAAATATTTTCTCTCTCTAGCATTATGATATTGTGACAGCGACGTGAGATTCGAACTCACGACCAGCGTCCCGCAAGAGAGAAGATCGCGCGGAGCACTTGGGATGGCGCGCGGCGGAGAGGGGAAAAGGGCCAACACGGCGAGAGAGTGGAGCGAGAGTGCGCGCGCATCTGGTGCTGGTAGAGAGGAGAGGGCTCGGGATTTTTCTGGAGTGCCATCTCTAGAGACGCGTGGAGCCTTCGAGGCTACGTCGCTGTTGCTATAAATTACGGACGCGAAGGAACGACAGCAGTTTTCCAGTTTTAGAGTTTTCAGTTATTAAGTCAGTGAGTAAGCCAGAGCAAGCAAGCCAGACTTGTGTGCCGGAGTTCGACTCGAGTGTGCGTCCGCATCTGCGTCAGCATCCGAAGGCCTGAGTTCGAGTGCAGTGGACCGCAGTTGGAGGGACCTGAGTTCGAGTGCAGTGGACCGCAGTTGGAGGGACCCGAGTTCGAGTACAGTGAACTGTCTCTGAAGGTCTGTGGTTCGAGATAGTGTGAACTCGAGTGACTGAGATAGAAGAACTGTGAACTGAGAACTGGTAGTTCTGATTTGTAAATAGTGCTTTGTAAATATTAGTTAAGATTAACAGTACATTGTTGTTACTAATAAAATTCACATTGGTGTCAGAAGTGGGATATTACCGACAATGGAGAACCTACAGCAGATCCTGCAAGCCATCGCGGAAATGAAAGCAGAAATGAAAGACGAAATGAACAAGCACATCAGTGAGTTGAAGAACGATATAAGTGAAGTGAAAACGGAGATGAAAAGTGACATAAGTGAAGTGAAAGGCGACATAAGCGGAGTGAAAGATGACGTCACTACGCAAATTGAAAGCGTTTCAGCCCACGTAGATGGAATTGTCGCCATCGTGAAAGACGAACTCAAAGCCGACCTTGACAACCTAAACAAGAATTTTACAACTATAAACGAGGCAGTAACCGAATTGAGACAGGAGGTAGACCATTTCGACGGCAAAATCCGCGATCTCGAGCGCCGTCAAGAGCAGACGAGCGAGTTGCTGGACAAGACGAGTGAGGTGATGGAAAAACATGCTGAAGAAAACAAGCACATCCTCGCGTTGGTGGATCGCCAGGCTAGAGAACAAAAACAGATAGTTGCCGAGGAGGTTCGACGTGCCATGCAAGAAGCGGCCACAGAGTTGAGGACTCCATATAGTGGCCCTGCGGAATCATCGCCTTCAGCCAGACATCACAACGTCAAGACGCCGAAGTTCGACGGTACGACGTCTTGGGCGATATTCCGTCGCCAGTTCGAGGCCACCGCAGCACATAATGGCTGGACCCCAGCGGAGAAGACTACTCAGTTGCTGACCGCGCTTCAAGGACAGGCGTCGGAGATTCTTCACAGCGTTCCAGAAGATGGGACAGCCGCTGAGATAATGGCGGCCCTGGAGGGACGTTATGGTGACCATCAACTTGCTGCAGCATTTAGGACCCAACTAAAAACGAGGGTCCAACAGTCAGGCGAGTCCCTGCAAGAATTCGCGATGGCGGTGGAACAACTGGCCCATAAGGCGCTCAGGGGCCTACCTAATGACTTCATCGCTGGAGAGGCGGCCTACACCTTCGGCAGCGGAGTTCGAGACCCGGAAATAAAGCAACAGCTACTCTTGGCAGAGCATCGCACCATCAATGCAGCTCTGGCGGCGGCCCTCAGGATGGAGGCAGCCAAGTTGACGGCGAACGTCTCGGCATCGCACCGGATTAGGAGCGTCGCGGCGGCCGACGTCGAGGAACGTCAACCGAAATCACCCGAGCGACGAAGACGAGGAGTGCCCACCTGCTGGTCCTGCGGCGAGCCTGGACACCTGAGGAGGGACTGTGACCGATCTGGTCACAAACAGGAAAACTAAAAGGGGCCGATGCGATGAGGGGCACGTCGGCGCCGTCATCACCATCCCCTCGGCTGATCTTGAAGACGGTTAACAGAAGATGCGACGATGGGCTGATTGCTGACGGATGGATAAGAGGCCGCCCATGCAGAGTACTGGTAGACACCGGGGCGTCGCTCACTATCGCCAGACCGGAAGTCGTGCGTGGACTACCTGGGAGGACGCCGCTGCGCCGGTATGAGCTACGTACTGCCTCAGGCGAGAACCTGCCCATCCAAAAAGAGGTTTTCCTGGACTTGACATTGGGAAAGAGGAGACTGGAGATGTGGGTGTTCGTCGCCAACATCACTGAAGACGTCATCCTGGGACTCGACGCCATGCGGATCTTCGATGCAACGGTGGACGTCCGGCGCCGTATCCTCCGTTTTGGTCAGGATGAAGTGTTCCTGAGGGACGTCGAAGACCAACCCATGGCCAGCAGACTCACCTTGGAGAATCAAGTGACAATCCCAGCAGGCTGCGAGATGGTGGTGACGGCAAGACTGGACGGACAACCTAAGAGAAACCTGCTCCTCGATTCGCAAACAACTCCGATAGATGGGGTTTATGTGGCCAGATCCCTACTCCCGAATCAGAAGGTGGTACCGGTGAGGGTCCTGAATGTCACCAATCGGGACAAGGAGGTGCCTAGTGGAACTGTACTAGGTAACGTCGAGCCGGTGGTGTCTGTGACGTCGCTGGCAGAAAACGAGGAGTGTCACCGACCACGTCCAGATTTAGACCCATCACTGAAAGAGCTGGCTCGAGAATTGCCGGCGAATTTAAGCAAAAGAGAAAGAAGACAAGTCCACGATCTACTGACAGAGTTTCAGGACGTGTTCAGTCTGTCTGAAAACGACTACGGGAGAACGGAGAAAGTTCAGCACCGCATTGACACCGGAAATGCTCGCCCAATCAGACAACCTCCTCAACGCGTCCCTCTAGCTAAACAGAGGGAAATTGACAGCCAGCTGGAGGGCATGAAAGCAAGAGGGGTCATCGAGGAATCCGACAGCCCTTGGTCATCACCTGTAGTGCTGGTGAAGAAGAAGAATGGGGACCTGCGTTTCTGCGTGGACTACAGAAGACTGAATGACGTCACCAGGAAAGACTGCTTTCCCCTCCCACGAATTGACGACACCTTGGACACCCTGGCCGGAGCAGAGTGGTTATCGACGTTGGATCTCAAGTCAGGATACTGGCAGGTGGCGCTACATCCTGAGGACAAGGAGAAAACGGCATTCTCTACAGGCCAGGGACTATGGCAGTTCACCGTTATGCCGTTCGGCCTCTGCAACGCTCCGGCTACATTCCAGAGACTAATGGAGTCCGTAATGAGAGGCCTGACATACGACACCTGTTTGCTGTACCTTGATGACGTCATCGTGGTGGGCAAGACTTTCGGCGAACAGCTGTTGAACCTGAGGAAAGTGTTCGAGAGACTGCGACAAGCTAGACTGAAGTTGAACCCGAAGAAATGTCATCTATTCCAGAAGAAGGTCAACTACTTGGGACACGTAGTAGGGACCAACGGAGTGGCCACGGACCCGGAGAAGCTACAAGCCGTCAGAGGATGGCCGAGACCGAGGGACAAGCAGGAGCTGCGCCGCTTTCTCGGCCTCTGCACTTATTACAGAAGGTTCGTAGCTGGGTACGCCAACATCGCTAAGCCTCTAACCCAGCTGACCGAGGAGAAACGACAATTCCAGTGGACAGACGAGGCGGAGTCATCCTTCCAGTCGCTGAAAGAGGCGCTCTGCACTGCTCCTGTACTGGGATATCCCATCCCTGGAAGTAAGTTCACGCTCGACACGGACGCTAGCAACGTAGGCATCGGCGGAGTACTCTCTCAGGAACAGGACGGGCAAGAGAGGGTGATTGCCTACTTCAGCCGAACATTGTCCAAGGCTGAGAGAAACTACTGCGTGACCCGTAGAGAACTTCTTGCCATTGTGGAAGCCCTGAAGCATTTCCACAAATATTTGTATGGCCAGGAGTTCCATCTGAGGACAGACCATTCTGCACTCACCTGGCTATTGGGCTTCAAGAATCTGGAGGGGCAGACCGCCCGTTGGGTTCAACGACTGCAGGAGTACAACTTCACCTCCGAACACCGACAAGGGAAGAAACATTCCAACGCTGATGCCTTATCACGACGCCCATGCCCGGATGGCTGTAAACACTGCCTGAAAGTAGAAGAGCGGGATGGCGCCCACGCAGTCCGAGCAATTGCCGCCCAGCCGAGCCCAGGATGGGATAACGCCGCCATAAGGAGGGAGCAGCTGGAGGACCCAAACATTGGACAGCTACTGCGTGATGTGGAGTCCGGCCAGAGACCAGTATGGGCCGATATCGCCAACCGTAGCACCACTTACAAGAGCTACTGGGCCCAGTGGGAATCCTTCACTGTCAAGGACGGTATCCTGAAGAGGATTTGGGAGTCGGCCGATGGAAGGACCCACATAGAACAACTTGTCCTGCCCAGGAGCAAGGTGAAGGAAGTGCTGGAGGAGACTCATGCTGGAGTGACTGGAGGCCACCTGGGAGCCAACAGGACGCTGGACAAGTTAAGGCAGAGGTTCTATTGGTTGCATCAGAGAACCGACACGGAACAATGGTGCCGAAGATGCGACACCTGTGCAGCCAGTCGCGGACCAAGGACCCGCAGCAGGGGAGCCATGCAGCAGTACAACGTGGGAGCTCCTTTTGAGAGGATCGCCATCGACGTTGCTGGACCGTTCCCGGTCACGGATCGCGGGAACCGCTACCTGCTAGTCGCCATGGATTACTTCACAAAATGGCCAGAGGTGTACGCGATTCCCAACCAAGAGGCCTCGACGGTGGCCGACGCGCTGCTTGACAACTTCATCTGCCGATTCGGGGTGCCCCGGGAATTGCACAGCGATCAGGGGCGCAACTTCGAATCCAACCTGATGGGAGAATTGTTCGAGCGTCTGGGGGTGCATAAAACCATGACCACTCCCCTCCACCCACAGTCCGATGGTATGGTGGAACGCTACATCAAAACCTTGGAAGAGCATCTGCGGAAGGTGGTGTCCAACCATCAACGAGACTGGGATGCCAGAGTCCCACTGTTCCTCTTGGCCTACAGAGCTTCGGTCCACGATACAACAGGGATGACACCGGCAAACATGGTCTTCGGGAGAGAGCTGCGCCTGCCCTGTGATCTGCTGTTTGGCACGCCACCCAGCGCCGACCAGCCAGCAACTGACTATGTTGCAGAACTCACCGAGAAGTTGAATGGAGTTCACCAACTGGCCAGAGAGCACCTCAAGATGGCCAGCGACAGGATGAAGGTGCGCTACGACAGATTAGCCAACTCTGCAGGATTCCAGGAGGGCGACCTGGTGTGGCTGTATCGACCTACCAGGACCAAAGGGAAATCACCAAAGCTGCAGCGTGCCTGGGATGGACCATACCGCGTGGTGACCCGGATCAACGACGTGGTGTACCGCATCCAGCGACAACTTCGAGGGAAGATGATGGTGGTGCATCTGGACCGATTAGCAGCCTACCAAGGGACTGCCCGGGACGAGCAGTCCTAAGGAGGGAGCAATGTGACAGCGACGTGAGATTCGAACTCACGACCAGCGTCCCGCAAGAGAGAAGACCGCGCGGAGCACTTGGGATGGCGCGCGGCGGAGAGGGGAAAAGGGCCAACACGGCGAGAGAGTGGAGCGAGAGTGCGCGCGCATCTGGTGCTGGTAGAGAGGAGAGGGCTCGGGATTTTTCTGGAGTGCCATCTCTAGAGACGCGTGGAGCCTTCGAGGCTACGTCGCTGTTGCTATAAATTACGGACGCGAAGGAACGACAGCAGTTTTCCAGTTTTAGAGTTTTCAGTTATTAAGTCAGTGAGTAAGCCAGAGCAAGCAAGCCAGACTTGTGTGCCGGAGTTCGACTCGAGTGTGCGTCCGCATCTGCGTCAGCATCCGAAGGCCTGAGTTCGAGTGCAGTGGACCGCAGTTGGAGGGACCTGAGTTCGAGTGCAGTGGACCGCAGTTGGAGGGACCCGAGTTCGAGTACAGTGAACTGTCTCTGAAGGTCTGTGGTTCGAGATACTGTGAACTCGAGTGACTGAGATAGAAGAACTGTGAACTGAGAACTGGTAGTTCTGATTTGTAAATAGTGCTTTGTAAATATTAGTTAAGATTAACAGTACATTGTTGTTACTAATAAAATTCACAATATGTTAGAATATCCAAAACGAAATCCCTGTTTTAATCACAAATCCATAGTTGTGATAGGTGATCGAATGGCAGGGTCTTTAACTTGCCGTTTTTCGCCCAGACTCTACGAATGTGCTGATGGATATCGCTAGTGTTGAAAAGCGTAGTGGAAGAGAAGGCCTGATGGCCTTAACTTTTCCAGAATAAATAAATAAATAAATAAATAAATAAATAAATAAATAAATAAATAGATAAACAAATAAACAAACACACAAACAAAAAAATATACTTACTTACTTACGTACTTACTTACTTGCATACATACATTACACACCTGTGGAGTAACGGTTAGCGCGTCTGGCCGCGAAACCAGGTGGCCCGGGTTAGATTCCCGGTTGGGGCAAGTTACCTAGTTGAGGTTTTTCCGGGAGTTTCTTTCAACCTAATATGAGCAAATGCTGGGTAACTTTCGGTGCTGGACCCCGGACTCATTTCACCGGCATTATCACCATCTCATTCAGACGCTAAATAACCTAAGATGTTGATAAAGCGTCGTTAAATAACTTACTGAATTAAAAAAATTTCAGAGACTACATAATTTCAAAAAGCAATGCTACAGAGTTTTTCCGAGGAATCAGTCTGCCATGATAACAGAATAGCAACACGTGCTTTTATTAAATCGGGATCAATTTCAGGCCAGCACAAATCTAAAGCCCGCATATTGGTTTAAAATTATGTAAAAATGAAGTCTATATCCTAGAAATCATACGTCGATGAAAATAAAATCATATGAAGAAGAAATATGTTAAGACTTTGGGCTCGATCTTAGTTCGAATGTCACTTGGCCTAATTATCTAGTTGTGTATTTTTCCCAAACTTTCTCCCAAGTGTAAAGGGAGTAAATATCAGGTAATCCTTGAACGAATCTCGTTATCGTTATTTCTACCAATGCCGCAAAAAACATACTTCGTTAATAATTTTAAAATCTTGAAATGTGTAATTTCTGCTGTATTTAAGAAGTCTACCTCAGATTGAGGTTCTGGCTGATATGCAGTCTACATCTGTATCGAGGCAGTAGGGTGGAGTAGCATAAATCGCACAGCTTCCTAAATGGCACCACTGCTAGTTTAAAACAAGTTACTATAGTAGTGTGGCATCTAGTGGTACTGTTACAATCTACCATATGAACTTCCACCATGTCACTTGATTTCTGCCACTTCTTTGTGTCAGCAGCGTGGTGATAGTGTATCTAATATAATCGATCGTGTAGATGTATATTTAGCTAACATTTTGTAACTAAATAACGACGGATTTATATTCAAAAGAATCCAAAATCTTACGATGTTATTGGTTTAAAGAAATATTAAAGAACATTTAGCTTAGTAGGATTTTCGAACATGTGGTGATTATAGGCTAGACTGAAGGAAATAATAACACTACTCAACAAATTTGAACTTTTTTTCCATAACATTAATAAAATAAGCTGATCTTAACTAATTTGCATGCGCTGAACACGAAAATGACAATGAAAAGTTCGTAACACGTCACGTTTTTGTCTTATAGATACTTACTTGATACGTTGAAAAATCAGGATTTTTGACCTATTAAAAATTATTTCGTTCTCATTTCTTGTGTGAAAATTTCCAAGGGTACCTTAGATATGATAAAACTGATACATCAATAACTGACCAGCTATTAATACTTATAAAATCCACTCTTCGTGCAATAAAATAGAGAAAAATAAACAGATACCTTCATTTTTTCTCTTATGAAAACTGGAATCTTTCCTTTTTAAAAAGTAGCAATAATCGCCCATCATCGCTGGATTCCATATTCCTTGATATTGTGGCTTCATTGTAGCAATGTCTTGATGAAATCACTCTCTCTGCTCATCACTTACAATCCCCAAGTTCTCAGGAAAGAAGTCCAAATGTGAATATAAGAAGTGGATCTTCAGTGACATATTGCAGGCCATTTTTTTGTAGTTTCTTAGTAACGTCTATTAATTGGCGATAATTTTCTGCCTTGTGATTCCCTAAAAATCCTTTGATGCAAAAGATTTCCATGCTGGTAATTCCTTAGGGTTAGCATTTTTCTCAAAATGCTGTCCTTAAAAAGTTTTCTAATTTGTGGACCGAAAAATATGCCTTTTTTAAATTTAACATCACTGATTTGAGGGAACAGAGTCTTTAAGTGTTGAAAGGCTTCTCCACTCTTATCTAGAGATTTCACAAAATTTTTCATTAGCCCTAGTTTTATATGCAGTGTAAGAAGAAGTACCTTTTCACGTTGCACTAGCGGAGGATATTTAATATTATGCTCACCAGGAGTATAACCTTGTTTGATAGGTCAGTTCTTCATCACATAATGTTGTGCTGTTGCTCGACTGTCCCACAAACATGAAATACAACATAACTTAGTAAACCCTCCTTGTAATCCAAGCAACAAATCTATTACTTTCAAATCTCCACAAATTGCCAAGCGATGTTCATTACAATTTACTGCATTCAATATTAGTGACATGTTTTCTTAAGTTTGTTTCATAGTGACTGAATGAGTCACTGATGGAAGGTTTTGTAAGTTGCCATTGTGCAATAAAATTGCTTTTAAGCTTAGTTTTGATGAATCGATGAACAGTCCCCATTCTTCTGAATTATATTGAATATCTAATTCAACCATAAGCCTGTTCACATTTTTGCAGGCACAAACAGAATTTTATATTATAAAATAACTAGTCAGTTTATCGTTTCGTTTTCTGAACATGGATATCTTGGTATCTTTTGCTAATAAGTCCCATTCTTGCAATCTAGAACCTAATAGTTCAGTGTGTTGCTTGGAAAGACCTGAATCCCTAACTAGGTCATTAAGTTCTGCCTATCGTATCAGATGTGGTGTTCTATGATGTTCGGAAATATAGGTGGGATCAGCGGAAGTTGAAGGGTAGTCTGAGGATTCTGATAGTTCATGTTCCTCTGGAATGACATAAACTTCCCCACTGGGCGGAGGGATAGGGACAGGAAGTTCAGGAGAATGTGGCACGGGTATTATGGGTGGTGGGAAATTAGGATACACAATTTTATCTTTAGTTTTCCTTGAAAATCCCTGTGGTTTGATAATGCAGACGTAACAATATTCCAGATGACTGGTGGGCTGTCGCCAAATCATTGGAACAGCAAAAGACATGTTATTTTTCTCCCACAACCACTCTGGTAACTTCACGTAACATGTTACACAACACACGTGTGGTGCCCAATTTTGTCTTGTTCACCAACTTTATAGTCAAAATACAAGTAATATGCCTTTTTTGCATTGCCTGTTATTTATTGACGTTGTGATTTAAAAAGTTAATTCCCAGAAACCTAGTAGAACCTATTTGGAAAATTTTACAGGAACGACGATTGATATCCATTTAACATTATTACAGGATAATTAGTACCGCTCACAACACTTCCACAACCAGAACTAATCGCTAAATTGTTAATTTCTTGCTTCACAATACAACAGCGACCTTATTTCCTCCTTTCCTTTAGTCAGTTATAGCCAGTTGTGACCTACCCTCCGTGCAGCTGCATAATAAGGGTAATAAAACAATAAACCATAGCTAAGGGTAACACTCATTCAACCCACAAAAGTGAAAGTATGTTTCAAATGGTACCTTAAAAGAACGGAAATGATATATAATTGTGTAAAAGATCTACGTTAAAGAAAAGAACCTCTTTCAAAGTGGCTAGGTTATAACACATTTTTATACGATTCGCTAACTAAAAAATATAAGTTTCTGAAAAAATGTGACGTGTAGGAACTTTTTCAATGCCATATTCGTAATCAGGACATACAAATTATATAAAAATAGTTATTCTTGTCCATGTTATGAAAACCTTGTTGAGTAGTGTAATTTATGACGTAGGTTCTCAATTTGCACCACTTTATAGGTACCTAATTCGCACCGGTGCGATATGAGCAATTGTAGCAATTCTTGCCGTACAAAAGAAGTCCCCAAAAATTTTAACTGAACGATAAATGCAACAGGTGGGTGCAGTACCAAGTGGTGAAAAGGGCGTTAATACAACAAGTGTGTGTTGTACAATCGCACCAGGTATTTTGTGCCACCCATGATAATTTTCAAACGTCAAACAGTGCATCCTACATTATCAACGGGTGCTCCTCCAGGATCGCTATTTGTTTGCTCTCATTCAGGTTACATCAACAGTGAACTATTTATCGAATAGCTCAGACATTTTATTTGCCACTCAAATCTACCATAGAAAGAAGTGCTGCTTCTGTATGTCCACCTATACGACCCATTCCAAAAATTTAGAAGCTAGATTATCCCGGGAAAATGGTGTGCTCCTGTTTCAGCTTCCTCGTCATAATACTCATAGGCCCAGCCTTTAGATGTCTCTATCTTAAAACCATTTCAGACAGCCATATCATGAAGCAGTTCTTAGGTGGCTTCGAGATAATCGTTAAGAAAAGGTGACGCAGTTTACAGTGTGAACTGCCTGGTGAAGCACATGGTAAATGTGTAACAATAAAAAAAAACCCCATTTAGGAAGTTTAAATGTTAGGTAATTTATGCTGTATTTTTTTTTTCAATTTAATTTGAAGATGCGTTACTCTCGTTCATTAATTTCAATAAATTTGTAATTTGTATTTATTGCATTATTCATGTTAAATACTGTTTAATATGTTCAATATTAAAAGCTTTCCTTCATTCTGTTACCTGCAGACAAAGAGGTGCTATTTAAGAAACCGCAGGTGCTATTTAGGAAACTAGTTGCCTAAATGCAGAGTCGTGCAATTTGGTCCAAGTCCACGGGCTTGCCCACCGCTGACCGCAACGGGCTAAGCAGTGTCGCACGGAACTAGCCCGTGCCGTCACCCTGCACCACCGCACATGTCGCGGTGGACTGCTTGTGGAGCGGTTTAGTGCGGTGAACTTGTTTGTATCAAAGCATAAGCCCAAGCTTCCGCTTCTATCAGTTACTGCCGACCCGGGTGGCGCAAGCCGTAGAGGCACGCAATGACTCTACGGCTTGGTCCGAAGGGTTGTGGGTTCGAGTCCCGCCTCGGGCATGGGTGTTGTGTTAGTGTTAGTCAGAAAACTGAAAACCTGAAAAACAGAAATATTTCGGAAAATGGCCTCTGGCCGGTAAAAAAAAAAAAAAAAAAAAAAAAAAAAAAAAAAAAAAAAAAAAAAAAAAAAAAATTACTTATGAATTGAGTTGGTGCGGGTTTGTGCTTGTATGTACGGTTCGATCAACGATCAGCTACTGTTTCAAACATTTGATTTCTGTTTTTCAAGATGAGTCCAAATAATGGTGCATCGCAAAGAAAATACAGTCTCTGTGAGGCTGCTATTACACTATCAAAGTTATTTGACAAAGAATATTATGATAAAATACGAGTATTACATCAAAGATCTTTGATAAAAGATAGGATTTGGGGTATACAATATTACACTACATGAAATCTTTTCAGAAGATTTTATGAAACATGACCGAAAATTAGGAACAAATCTCTCCTAACACTTGTTCCACAACAATGAACACGCGTTCCGTGGATTTGTTGATACTAATATTTACGCGTTAAGTTTACGATTTGTTTATACTGTTATATACGCGTTAAGTTTATAACACCATGAATAAATATCTGGTCAGGGGTTAAACCATGGATTGCAAGACGTGATAAGAGAGGTATACATCAGAACTTATTGAAAGAGCTACAATGAGAGGACTTGCAAAGTTATACAAATTATTATAACATATTAGTTACTTACAAATGGCTTTTAACGAACCCGCAGGTTCATTGCCGCCCTACATAACCCCGCCATCGGTCCCTATCCTGTGCAAGATTAATCCAGTCTCTATCATCATATCCCACTTTCCTCAAATCCATTTTAATATTATCCTCCCATTTACGTCTCGGCCTCCCCAAAGATCTTTTTCCCTTCGACCTCCCAACTAACACTCTATATGCATTTCTGGATTTGCCCATATAATATTAATATTATACTATAAAAATTCTTTATTTACATTTCATTTGCTTCATACTCCGATGTCAGAATTTTTGTGGTAGCAACAGTCCAGTTATATTTGCGTGCCGCCATATTTGTTTCACGGTATAGAAATATTTTATCAAAAATAACAAGCTGCACTCAAATTTAATAAAAGATCTTTTATCAAAGGAACTTTTATAAAAGAAAACCCATTACACTGTCATATATTGTATAATATATATTTTATAAAAAGATCTTTGCCAAAAAATTTTGATAATGTAATAGCAGCCCGGAAAAACTTTATCACAGACACCGGCCGTTAAAACATACATTCTAACATACTACAATCTCTCTAAAGAAAAAGTAGTGAAGGAGAAAATCGCAGTAAGAAAGTTAAAAAATACAGAGTCGGATGAAAATTTTAAAAAGTACCATAGGGACAGTTTTTAAATCTGTGTTAGACAGCAGTGGAAAATATTTTAATTTTGTACTGTGTCCGGTGTGCTCATGCCACACATCAAGCGAAAGCACAACTAGCGCGCAAGGAGGAAAACAGTAGATTGCAATAAAGTGGTGGAATGACGTCACTGCAGTGATGAGACGAGTGCTGAGGAGTGCGGTGGGCTAAGCTGGGCTGCGAAGCCCACCGCAATGGGCTGGCCTAAGCTGGGCTGGGAAGCCCGCCGCAACGGGCTAGGAAGCGGCCGCGCCAAGCAGTGTTGGTCTTGGGAGGTCTGGGCTGCTTATGCATTAGCACTTACAGTGCTGCGCTGAGGGCCAATCTGCACGACTCTGCCTAAAGGGCACCACTGACAGGTGTTTCGAAAATGTCATTCTAATTTTAAAATATTAAATCAAATTCCAGGATTCTTTTTTACATGAAAGGTAAATGTTCTGGGAATGTATATCTGTAAAGGAATGCAGAAAATAAAAATTGTATTGTTCAATAAAAATTATAAATGCTGAAGTGATGCAATATAGGCAACCTTACCCTATATCTCACTGAATTATATGTGTCAGAGGAAACACAAGTCTCTATCCATCTTAAGTCTGATTAGTGTAATATGTTAGTAATCAGCGATGTATGCAATGGAGAGGGAAAGAAACTGGTCACCCTACTACTTCATTATGTCGTAGTTCAGTTGCCTCAACAATAATGCCTTATTGGTGTCACTTATGAGGTTCCAACCTGTCTTCGGACAATTGACTAAACAACATAAGAAGTCATCAATGGCTGTGAAAAGTGAAGGCTATAAAATTTTCAAAGTGATATTGATAATATCTGTCAAGATATTTATAGTAAAGTAAATTTATTAATGGAAATAAAAGATAAATGTACATGCTCGTATTTATATTCCAAAGAACTCGACAAAAATAAATAGAAATAGAAAAAAAAATTATTCAAGAAATGCAGGATTACAAAAATAGTAGGCCCATAGTTTTACCAAGCAACAGCTAAAAGTTAAAGGTATGACAAAATATCGTATCAGAGGCCAATCTCATGTTAGTAAAGGGACGAAATATTTTAAATATGGACATATCGGTAGTATACTCCTGGTTGAGTGTTAGAGAAGGCCGTATGGGCTTAACTCTGCCAGGTTAAATAAAGCATTATTATTATTATTATTATTATTATTATTATTATTATTATTATTATTATTATTATTATCATCACCAGTCAGCAAGTCGGAGTGTCACCATGCATCCTTTCTTCGAATATAATAAGAAATATGTTTATAAAACTTTCAGCTGAATGGATGGAATTCTTAACTTGACCCGTGTGTGGTGAGCTTAGTTACAGAATGTTTTCGAGATTATCCAAACGTCATTGGACTTGCTCCGTGTCTCGGCGGTCATGACATGATCATTTTAGTTTGGCGAGGCAGTGCAGTGCTTTGTTCAGAAAGCTGAGATTCTATCAGGGGTGAACAAGAATGAGCAAGTTACATCTAACTCTTAGGAATTTACTTTATGTTGCATACTGACTCATAATTATTTTCGTAAAATAAATGTTGATAGAAAAATTGTGATGACTGATTCAACTTCAGCGCACAATATTGTTTCCTTACCGACATTTAAAATAAAACAATTATATGACCTTTGGAAACTTACAAAATTTAGAAGCTTTTACTAAAATTGATAGAAGTTCTTATTAATCGTAATGACAATCTGCCAATTCTCTGAAAAATCCTTTAACATATATTTTGATAGAAAAATAGATCGAAAGAAATTTAAGCGGATTTAACATTACGGTAAGTAATACGTACTAAAAATCACAACATAGCAGTATGCAGTAAAACAAATACTAGTGGCTTGTGCAGAAAATGCTGCAAAATAAGTTCATTAGACGTTCAAATAAAAGTTTTTCAGATTTATTTTCAATGAAGAATACCAGATATTTTGAAAGTTATTTGCTTCCATAATAATGAAACATACTCACTCTGAATGTTTTTCATGCCAAATATTTTTTCTTGAACCTATCCAGCTTCAGTTTTTCAGTTTCAACGCGAAAACGCAAGTAACAATGTCAGGACGATCAGTGGATTTTTCATGTGGGAGTAAAGCAATAGCTATTTCAGGTCATTGTGAAATGTAGGTGAAAGTTGGATTTGCTATGCTTTCGAACAATAGACATAGCATCTTGGTATAGCTGTTGCGTTTAGAGCTTAAAATGTAGAGGGTAAAATCATTTTATCCTGCTAAGAGATCTTGCTGAAATGATCGGGAGACTACAAAATTTTGTAGGTCTCTTATTTTATCAGTAAGTAATACCTTTTAGTTTTTCCTTACAAACTGTAATTTTTGCACTCTCTGGAGCCAATACTGAAGAGAATAACGCATATAAATATCTACATCACACCGTCATTATGTATATGAAAAAGACCCAACCCCACTTGATTAATAACTATAAAAATATTTGATTTTTAAAAACAGTATTTTCTTACGTAAGTGTTGTATATATATATATATATATATATATATATATATATATATATATATATATAGCCGCCACTCAGTAAATTATAGAAATGAAGGTCTAATTTAAGATATTCTCTACATCTACTTACATAACCCGAAAACGTTTTACTTTCATATCATCAATATTAGCATTAATATGTATAAGTAATGAAAAATAGTCACATCATGGCATTAACTATAATAATGTTTCATTTCTAATGGTAATAATGTCATCAAACCACCTCAAGTTTTGTAGATTTTAATATCCAATGCACAGCTGTACACAGAAAATTACACACCGCAGAATCAGACCTGTAATTATTTTTAGCGAGTCTTTAACTTTTTAATAACCAATTAAATTTGAGCTCTAAATATGTCAGCAATCCTGCAAGTCATTGCCTTCGTGTAATATCGTATTGTTTATTGTAGTGTGTGTTTTGTTTTATACTGAAAATTACTTAGTTCTCAAAGCTGACGAAAGATGGATTTTTGAAAATAGGAAAATGATGTAGGAAAATTGACATTTCACTGAAAACTATTATTTTTCTGAAAAAACTGTGGTTTCCAAGCTTCAATATGAGGGCTCATTTATTAAAATCCGTTCAGCCGTTTTCCCGTAATTTCCATTACCAGTTGAAATTATATATATATAGATTTTTAGTTCAACAATGAAGTTCCAATCATGCCCTAGGTTCCTCAGTAATCGGCAGCGTGAATGTTGCCGCTACAGAATGCTTGATGTCAAACGTTACTGTCTCCTCTGATGAACATATAGATACTGTTCCACAGCCGTAGCTCAGTCGGCTGGGGCGCTTGCCTGCTGACCTGGAGTTGCACTCGAGCGTGTGTTCGGTTCCCGCTTGGATTGTTACTTAGTAGGGGTTTTTCCGAGA
The DNA here is from genome assembly GCF_040183065.1 of Periplaneta americana. Taxonomy (NCBI): domain Eukaryota; kingdom Metazoa; phylum Arthropoda; class Insecta; order Blattodea; family Blattidae; genus Periplaneta; species Periplaneta americana. Next base: position 104,542,333 of record NC_091132.1, on the reverse strand, counting down.
TTTTCCCCAACAGTAAGCAAGTGTCAGGCGAATCCTCCGTCTCATCTCGTCAAATAGGCCTACCATCTTGCTGTCACCAATCCCATTGATGCTAAATAACTTAGTAGTTGATACAACGTCCTTAAATAACCAACTAAAAAAATTATAAGTTATGAGAAGTGAAAACCATGTCAACACAATCTGTCAATTATTGCCTAACGACGTATGCCTTGTCTCGTCTTGAACGCCATCGAATGCGACAAAGGCCCTCAAAGTAATAGGCTATTAACATGCCCCATACACAGGGTGCGAATTGACGAGGGAATGGGGGGATTTCCCACCCCTTGTTGGAAAGTTATCCCCCTCTCATAAATTCATATTAACATTCCTGCCAGGGGTAACTTCTATCCTCTCTCACAATATATAATTGTTTTAATACGAGTATACTTTATGAAGTAGAATAAAGTAAGCAAAGGAAATAATGTTGATGCATTATCATCACCGGCAAGCTGACAACAATGAATAACTTAGGAATTACACATCTTATCTTAAGCCTGCTCATGGTTATAATCAGGGAACGGATTTATATGGACTAAAAATATATGAAATATGTAAATATATATGTAGTTATTTTTACCAAAATATGGAATTAAATATGGATTTTTACCAAAATATGGAATTAAATATGGACTTAAAATTATAAAAAAATGACTATGTACGTTAAATATTGGTACATTTTAATCAAACTAAACAAAAAATATAATGGACGTACCTTATCTTCCAATGTAGTTTCAACAAAACACAATTTTTATTGTCTGTTACCATAACAATAGGTTACAAACATTTCTTTCAAGTGCTGAAAAGTGAATCTTCTTCTATTGTCTCTGAGGATAGATTTATACTGACTAAAAGAGCGTTCGACGTCACAAGAAGTAACTGGTACATAATTCAATTTCACAATGTCTGCTGGGGATAAGTCCAAGTTAATCTTCACTGTTGATTCACCACTCATCACAGCAACAACCTTTTGTAGTTCTTCACATCCAGGGTTTTTTGAAAGTACAGTGTCCACCTTAGCTCTTACTGCATCTGCAACTTTACCTCTACCACGATTCAGTTGTTCCACAGTACTATTTATAATTTCAAAACTTTCAGATAGTGAAAGGTGCCTATTTTGGAGACTTTTGAGCGTTTTTATGATGCATGAAAATGTATGCTGAATGTGAGCTAAGTCATTCTTCACACTTATGTCACAGGTAACTGTTTTCGCAGTATCAATTGAGACTGCATCTTCAGAGTCCAATGCAAGGAGAACATTGTTAATAGAGTCTACAGTATATGTTCGGCATAATATTCAACTGCTTCTAGCCATGTACCCCATCTAGTTAAAATTGGCTTTGGTGGCAATGGAATTTCAGGGTACATTTCTTTCAACACGTTAACTCTACTGGGAGCTTTGAGAAATACTTTTTTCACTGATGAAATCAACAAATCTACTTTAGGGAAATTGTCTCTGACCACTTCTGCCACACGATGAAATGCATGCGCCACACAAGTAAAATGAGTCAATTTAGGATATACAACAGATAATGCTTGTCCAGCTTTGACCATATAAGGGGCAGCATCGCTAATAAAGAATAACACATTATCGTACATAATACCCTTTGGCCACAGGATACCCATAGCTTCGTTGAACAGTTTAACTATAGTTTTGTTATTGCACTTTTCTAGAACATCACAATGTAAAAGAATTCGTTCAGAATATTGTTCACTTAACAAACCGATAACTACATTACCAACAAGTCTACCTTCTTTGTCGGGAGTTTCATCAATGGAAACCCAAATTGAACTATCTTTAATTTCATCTCTTATCTTCTGTATTGTCTCATCGTAGATGGATGGAGCATACGTCTTCCTAAGTGTTGACTCATCCGGGATTGTATGTTGAGTATATTTTTCAAGGAATTCCCTGAAGACCTTATTCTTTAGTTTGTAGAGAGGAATATCAGCAGAGATGAGAGAACGACACAGGTCGATGTTAAACTCAGATCTTACATTCGATGTTGTTGGTTGTGTTAAAAACAATTGTCTCTGCTTGGAATTTAGTTGTTTGTTGGCCTGATGTTTACTAGTTGTAATGTGTTGTTGCACCAGGAACTTTTGTGTAGATGATACTGCACACTGACACAAATTACAAAATAATATTTTATTGTCAGTTGATAAACCATCTTCTTTAAATTCTGAAATGTAACTTGTTAGTTTTGATTTTAAATTGACTGAATGACGTACTTTTGGCATATTTACCGTCTTTATAGTATGATTTACAAAACTGAACCTATGTGTACTCTGACTGGCATTTAACTGTTGAGCTGCACAACTGAAGTCTGTTAAAAATTTTAAATTAAATTAATACAGTTTTGTAACTTACTTTCCCATTGTTGATAGGACTGCTAATTTTCAAATAACTCTGATGTTAAAGGGATTACTGAACATGTGTTTAAATCTCTATTGTTGAAATGTATTTTTAAAAGTTAATGGAATTTTGTTTTGTTTTATTGTTAAACCTAATATAATATGGACTGTTTTATATGAAATATGGAAAATATATGGAAATTAACGAAAATATGTACTAAACTCTAAAATATGGAAAAATATGGAAAATAAAAGTAGGATTTTTCAACCCTACACATTGTGAAACATAAAGATAATGAAAAATATAAATTATATTAGCTTTATAAGTAAATATGTATTTACATATAAATCCTTTCCCTGGTTATAATTATTATTACATCAAGATGCGTGACAAGAAACTTAGTGCGACGAAGCGTTGAGCTGAATCGAATGAGGATAATAATAATAGTTTTATGTACGGTATTCTCTATATAGGATTCTATCCCCCGTAATCAGAAATTTTAATTCGCACCATGCACATGCACAACCCCTAACTAAACTTGAAAATTGGCGGTACTTCGAGTGGATTAGTACCCAAATGATGATATTAATGATGATGATGATAATGATGATGGTGATGATGATGATTATTATACTTCATTTTCTGTCATGACACTTTGTTATCTTGCATACTACCTACTTCGTGATACCAATTTCTTCTATTTTTATCAATCAAGTTATATACTCTACTTCTAATTTGCCTGTTATTAGAGTGTTTCTAACTTGATCTCTGAGGGAATAGTGAGAATCACGTAAGAGTAGTTCCTAAAAGGCTAATTTGGCCGTCTCTTCAGTGTTGACAACTAATATCAGATATCACCAAAGAGGGTCACGATGTCATATACTGGAATAATAATAATAATAATAATAATAATAATAATAATAATAATACGAGTAATAATAATAATAATAAATAATATTGTATTAACAATAACAATATTTTGCTTATTTACTTATTTACCACATCTCATCTTCGTGTTGTAAATGGTTCAGTAATTTGTGAAATAGTATATTTTCTTCCAGGACCTCTCGCACATTATGTTGGTAATTATTATAGATTAGTATGATCTAATATAAAAACATAGGTCACCTATTTTTTCTGACAATATGAAATTCACTGCTTTGGCTAAACATGTTACGATTCACGGGACCTAATCTAAAAATTTATTTTGTTTGATCACGTGAAACGATTAGTACGAATTCCGAAAATACTTAAAATTTGTTTGTATTTTAAGTTAATATACTGTGGCTGCAGGCCGAATATTCTCGTCGTGACTGGCCGCTTCGGGGAGCTTCGTGCGCGTCCGGCAGAAGGGTGGGGGCGCGAGGAGCGGGCGCGGCGCGTGGCGAAGGGAGAGGGGGAGAAAACCGACTGCGACGGACGTCAAGGAAGTCTGGAGTCTGAGTGATGGGGAGACAGATAATCGTCCAGAAACAGAAACTTCCAGGATCGAAGGTTCGCGAAGTGTGGTTTAACTAATAAAAAGTGAGCAGCCTTCGAAGAGAGCCAGTTCAGTTTAGAACAGCGAGTCAGTCTTGTGAGGCAGCAGTGAACGTCAAGGAAGCCAGCCTTCGAGACCTGGGTTCGACTTGAGGAGGACCGCAACTGTGGCAGCGACCCGGCGAGTGCGGCGTATCCGGAAGTCTTGAGTTCGAGTGCAGTGGACTGTCTCTGGAAGTCTTGGGTTCGATATACTGTGAACTAGTGAATGAGCTAGAAGAACTAGCCAAGGCAACGAACTGTGAACTGAGAACTGGCAGTTTTGTTTTGTAAATAGTGCTTTGTGAACATTAGTTGAGATTAGCAGTACATTGTTGTTCTCAATAATCCAAGTGAATTGTCATTGTCGTCTGTGGAGTGCAATAACGAATACTGTGTTGCTGTGTGGAGTGAAATACCCATTGTTGACGGGAGTGTTTAAATTCAGTTATAGAAAGTCATTATTGTTGTAAAGAAAAGTAACATTGTTGTATGAAATAAAAGTCACAATATCCATACATACTCCTAAGTCGCTACCATTCAATTTCCTCTAATTAGCCACATGCATGTTTCATATCAAGTAGGTCTATAAGCTATATCTTATTTAGTTATTCTTATCTGAAAATAGTGTTGAATTGGAATCACAACGCAACACAACTGAATTATGTATTTATATTAATATTACCGGTATTACTAATTAATTATTAATTAAGTTCAAATTACACCATGTTACATTTCTATTTCATCATTTCGTTTACTGCAAACCAGAATTATTGCTGCCAAATAACAGTTAGAAAATAATTGCCAGTTGTATTTGTCAGTAGGTACTCGAAATTCGAAACAAAGTTGTTAAAAAAAATTCAACCTGACATTTAGGAAAATACTATAATCCACTAGCATATGTAATGATAGGGGGAAAATGGTTATGTTTCACCTTTAGGGTATTAAGTAAGCTGATCCGGACTATATATCTTCCTAATGACCTTAAAAACCTCGCTTCCGCACTTTCAATTCTTCTTCTGCGCCTACAGGTAAAAGTACAATAAGTATAATCATTATTATAGTATTAACAAATAAAAACCATTAAGTTATTATTATTATTATTATTATTATTACTATTATTATTATTATTATTATTATCATAACAATCTCTTATTGCAATGTTTCAGACATAATCTCTGACCTTAAAAATATAAATTTCCGCGCTTTCAATTAATTTTTTCTTATACCCCTCTTTTATAGTGTCCAGCCTATTTCTTCTAGACTATATTCGTATATTTTATCACTCATAATACTGTATTGGTCTCTTACTGCAGTATTTCTGGCGTGTTCTCTGAGGGGTATATCCTACTGATTGCCTTAAAATATTATTTTCGCGCTTTCAATTCTTTTCTATCCCTCATTCGTAGGGTTCAGTTTCCATTACTATAGGCATACTTCAAAACCGACACTGACATCACCTTACAAAACTTTAATTGTGTATAAATTCTTGTTTTGTTCATTAGTGATCTCGTTACACTCCCACACACGTTTTGGAAACTGTTTTTGTTTCTATGTTTACAGATTATATGTATTATGTATGTATGTATGTATTTATTCACACTGCAAATGGGTATATACCCGGTGGCAGTGGTAACTAATTACACTCAATAATGACAATTAATAATAGACACAACTAATAAAAACAATAATTAATAATAATGATAAATAATAATAATAATAATAATAATAATAATAATAATAATAATAATAATAATAATGAGCATCCTAAATTAAATGAAGCATGATCACTTCAAAATAACATTTAAAGTAAATCTAATTTGTATCTTAATCCTAAGTTCGAACTAAGACCCACGAGTGTAACAGGTTCATACCTGCACAAGTACCTTTCGGTACTACACTTATTTCGCTGTCAACTCACTCACTGCACTGATTCTATCCTGACTTCACTAACACTTCTAACCATTTCACTGTTCAAATACTTTGCACAGCCACTTCACTGACACAAACACACTTCACTTACACAATAGACTTCACTGACACTACACACTTCACTGACACAACACACTTCCTCACTGATAGAACACTTCAAATAACAAGATATCAATTACACCCTTTAAATAGTGTGTATAATTACTACCGTCTATTAGTAAAGTCCTTAAGCCTATTTTTAAATACATTTTTGGTTGTTGGTAAAGCCTTTAGTAAGTCTGCAGGTAAAGCATTCCAGTCCCTGATAGTAAGATTGAGAAAAGAAAACTTTCCCGTGTCCATCTTCTGTCTTCTTTCCCTCAATTTATATGAGTGATCGTACCTTGAAGAGTAATTTGGCGGCTGCAACCTATTTTTTATTTCTCTCCAGGCAGGCTCATCTCTGTATGTTTTGAACATTATATGTGTTGTATGTAGGAAATGTAATCTAGATAATTAAAAGTTGACACAAAAGTTATATTATTTTGTGCGAGATCGTGCGTATTTGCTTGGTGTCCGCACAAAACCAATCCGCGGGAAGTCTAAAATTCCACATTCAGTATTCCCAACCTAACACACATAACAATTTTCCTCTTCTTACCGCTTAAGTGACATACAGATTTTACTGCTTTAGGCTTTTAACATATTATTTTTAGAGACGTTTAATATAGTAATATTTATAAATTGGAAACTTACCACTGCAATTTCACCTAAATTGCACTGTTAATTATTGTTTTTAAATATTTGCAAAAATTAAGTAAACTCTACAAGTCCACTAAAGTTACTGCATTCATGATGCAAGTAACATTAAGGAAGCCGTGAAAAAATCAACAAGATTCCAGACTCATCATAGACTGGGGGGAAAAAAAAGACAGACGTATATCACGGCCTACTGGAGTATAGTAAACACAGAAAACATTTTAAAGCAACAATGTTGAAGATAGATATTTTTGTTTTGCAAATTTGCCGTCATTGAACAGAAACAAAGATGGAGATTTCATTGCAACTAATTAGAAATTTCTCTTTCAGGTATGTAATAAACGATCTTCGAACAAAATAATGTACGATACACGAGCGGTATGTTTTCTTTCAATTCTCGGAAATTAAAAAAGCTCAACTACGGTTCGCTTTTTCAAACTTTTCCTCGAACATGAAAACTTCAACATACCGCTCTTGTAACGCATATTACTATTATCATGTCTTATATTGTATTAATTATTATAATTGTGTAACATGTATTTTCCTGTGCATGAAACACAGGAACGAGCACAGAATCCTGAACTGTCACCGTCCTGGTAACACAGTTGGCACAGCGTTGACTGCTGGCGACCACGTGGTGGATGTTAATCGTGAACCAAAGAGTTTTGGCATACCAACATGAACTAGAGATACTGGCCGTTTTGGTGTGGGTTCGAATTCCGACTATGTTGGAGTTGTGTCTGTTTTTCTTGATGTTCTCCCGTTTCCCGCCCCTTCATTTCACCACCACTCTCCACAATTCCCCTTTCATTATTATTTTAGTTTCGTAAAACACGGCATCACTTGTGTTCATACGGCACCGAATCGGTCTGATTATAGCAGAGATATCAACTACCGGTATCACAGCAAAAAAACAATATACAATTGCAAGGGAACACAGAAACTGTCTACTGCAATGTGCTCACATTCCATTTGAGAAGCCACTTGCTCAAAAGTGAGGGTCAAACAGTCTTGGAGGAAATTTATTTTAGTCTTTTTAAGCCACACCCTTCCTTCTCAGACGATCGTTGTCCACGCATGCTGAAGGCCGGAAATGAATTTATACCTCTTATTAGAAACTCCGAAAGGAAAGAACTTGGAGTCACTGAGACACGGATGGAAGAGAAGAGAAGCATCAATTTGAGAAACATTTCATGAACTGGAGCGCTCAGGATGGGGATAAATTAAAAGTATTCTGATATTACGACTCTTACAAAATTCTGTGAGTGAACTTGCAGCATAAATAAAACATTGTGGGTTTCCATCCATGGCAGGATTTTGGAAATATATTTTCTTTACAGAAGGTCTGATTTCGTGATCTATCTCGTATTTGTCTTCCGTTATTATTTATTATCAAATAAGGGAAATCCTGTTTCATTCGAAAATTTATTAGGATCAAATGTTAACAATCATTTTACAAAATCGACTTTGGACTAAAACATAAATTAATCATATATCATCACTGAATATTTACCCGTAATGTTATACATTTGCTTTACCATAAAATCAATATATACTCTGCATCTATCAAGGACTTTTATTTATAAATAACATAAACAATAATGATGCTTCATCAACCAAATAAGTATTTAGTGAATTTTTAAGCTCACAGCTGATAGTGTTAAGTACCGGTTGTGCCATTGTTTAATATATTTTATTTAATAGTGAGAGCTATAAAAAAGAAAATGCTATGCGGTTTGATTACCATTTTCATTAATATGGACTCTATGGAGATACACTCCGAAAATTCACTATGCCCTGTATGTAGGAATATGTCAGAAAAAAAATATAAAATATGTTACAGCATTTACTTTCTGTGAAGATAGAATGTTAAAAAATTATCAAAAAGGTTTTGTTCAATTTTTTCAGTAACTACTCTATTTCTGTGTGATGTGATTCTTCATTTGCTTTTTGAAGAATAAGAACAAGAAGTAGAAGACGAAGGAGAAGATTGGACATGAAGTGTATGAAAGTGGTAGATTGGAATCTCCCACCGCTTTACTAACTTGTCTGTTCGCTTATTTCCCAAAATACCAGAATGACTTCGCATCAAAACAAGCATATATAGATTTCGTTCATTTGAACGATAGTACGAGTAGATTTCTAACCTGGGAAGCGATTGGATTTATGTTATATACCTATATCTCCGGTCTTTTGCAAGTATGATTGGAAGTTATTGTAGATACAAAATGCGCTGTTTCTATTTTCGTTAAACCAGTTAATGTTTTTTCCCACTGCAAGCAGTTCCGATTGGAACACCGAATAATCTAAGGAGAACTTGAAATGGGCTAAAGAAATTTCCTAGAAACACTTCTACACTACAAAAGCGCATGCAACTTTAATTGCTTCGGTGGAAGGTCTTCTGAAGGTCTGAATTCTGAACAGTTATGCACAATTATGACATAAGAGTTACTAATATAAATCCATGAAACAGTAGATTACTTGCTGTGCTTAGGTCCATTGTGGTTTGAAGCTGATAATTTGTGATACATTGGAATATTTTGCAAACTCTCTTAAAATTGCTGATACCAGCTTTCAACTTGCAGCTTAAGAACAGAAGTTCCATATTTGTTAAGATGTTAGTGACCTCACATTTGCTCAATTATAAGCAGGATATATCTGCATCATATTTGCAAGAACTTCTTCTATAAGTTGTCTTGAAAATATATGGCGTAATACAAGACCTGACGGTATATCCATCATATGTGACTTTTAATATAGAGGAATTAAGTCACGAAATGAACTTTGTTGCCATCATTACGTTAGAGAGTAATTGGGTGGCTTCGATTGCAATAGTCCCAGAGTATACGGAAAGAGTAAATTTACCATCCTATAAGACTCCCAAATAGCAGCCTATATTGTGCTGTTCATTTTGATATGTAGGCCTAGAGGTGTCAGTGTTCTACGTCTTGTCGTCAACATACCTTCAATTTTGGTGGCGTTGAAGTTAAGCTTGTAGGTTTTTCTCCTACTATGTACTATTCTTACTTACCACAAATTTCACTGAGGTAAACGCCGGAGACAAAACAGAGTCTACAGAACGAAAAGTTTTACTTTAGGTTTTGAGTCATTCCTTCTATAAGAACACTAAAAAGCAATGTTTCAATTTCAGATGTACAAGCATTACCGGTTACAGTGTACAAATTTTCATTCTCATTTGCAAGAAGTTGGAGAAAATCTACTTTATGAACTTTTAGCGTTCAGGAAAATTATTTGGTAACATGTCCATCTGAGAAAAATTCTGTTCTGTTGAATAAATATTAGGGCCTATTATATCTTAGTTATAGATCTCAGAGGAAATTTGGTAGGTTGGTTTCTAATTGGAGTCGCGTCTAGCAATGAAGTTTTTAGCGATATTTTTTTCCAATATTTGCCAATCCGACTTAGCTGAGTCGGTTAAAGCGCTCTCCTGCCAATCTGGAGTTGTGCTCGGACGCGAGTTCGACTCCCGCTTGGGTTGATTACCTGGTTGGGCTTTTTCCGAGGTTTTCCCCAACCGTAGGGCGAATATCAGATAATATATGGCGAATCGTCGGCTTCATCTCGCCAAATATCATCCCGCTAACACCAATATCACCGACACTAAATAACCTAGTAGTTAATACAGCGTCGTTAAATAACCAACTAGAAGAAAATTTGCAAATGATGTTTTGTTCTCCTCTGAGGGATCTATAGGATACGAGGTTTTATCGCTCGTGATATCTTCTTCGTGACATAGTAGGCTGTTTAGAGAGCTGATAATATGTACTGTATATAGATGTTTCGCCAGGCAATAGTGTCCCGTTAGAGTCTGAATGACGCCACTGCCGATTTTCGTGGATGTTCTGGTAAAATTTTCTATTATTAAGTAAGACGGCTCATCTTTTGTTGTTTCCTGCTTGTAAATATTGATTAAAATGGAACTGCAGGCCCATTTGCCTTTCTGGATTATATTGGATAGACGAGGAAAATATTATTAACCTGGCTTAAGTTGCTGCGCAAAATTATGAGCTTGCGAGCTCTGAAGAAAATCTGTTGCTGACTTAATAAAATATTGTTGCTATTTGATTTCTACTACAGTGTAACCTGTTTTGTATGCACTTGTCGGGTAAACCGACGGAGGCCGTTGGAAAAATTTTATTGCTCTTCCTTTAATGTTAAATAAAATTGTCTTGTTATAGGATAACGCCTAGAAGAATTAGGTTACTCTCTTGTAACGGTGAACTGTGATGAAGAACTTCATCGTAAGAGTAGCTACTTCATTAAGATGAGTCACACTCTGTAGACTCTGCCAGTTCTGCTCAGAGCGACTTCACAAAATAATCATGAAAATAATTATCCACCGCAAATTAGCAAAAACCCAAACGTAGCTTCAATATTGCGTAAATGCCGTTATATTAGGTTTGAATCCTACCTAGGACTCATGCTTATTTGTTGTAGTTTTTTTATTTTACTAGGTTATTTTACGACACTTTATCAACATCTTAGGTTATTTAGCGTCTGAATGAGATGAAGGTGATAATGCCGGTGAAATGAGTCCGGGGTCCAGCACCGAAAGTTACCTAGCATTTGCTCATATTGGGTTGAGGGAAAACCCTGGAAAAAACCTGAACCAGGTAACTTGCCCCGACCGGGAATCGAACCCGGGCCACCTGGTTTCGCGGCCAGACGCGCTAACCGTTACTCCACAGGTGTGAACTTTGTTGTAATATTACGTTCCATTGACGTAGAATTATGTATCTCTCTTCACCACTCTTCACTAGGTATAGGAGGGGGTTAACTTTGGCATTGACTGTCAGAGAAAAATGCAACCCATTGCTCTCCTTTCAGTTTCCTTGTCCTCCTTATATTCCTCTTGTTCTGCTTTTCTTCCACCTTTTCTTCTTGTATTCCAATTGTTATCCTTGAATTCCCCTTGCTCTCTGTGTTTCTCTTTGTTCTCCATGTACAACCCTTGTTTTCCTTCTCTCCCCTTGTACTAATTGTCTTCCTGCTTTTCTCCTTGTATTCTCCTTCTTCTCCATGTTTCCCCTTGTTCTCATTGTATTCACATTCTTCTCCTTGTATTCCTCTTGCTCATCTTATATTATACTTGTTCTCCTTCTATTCCCTTTGTTTTATATAGCCTATTTCCATTGTTTTTCCTGCATTCCTCTTGCTCATTCTGTATTCCCTTTGTCCACCGTGTATTCTTCTTGTTTTCATTGTATTCACATTGTTCTCCTTGTATTCCTCTTGCTCATCTTATATTATACTTGTTCTCCTTCTATTCCCTTTGTTTTATATAGCCTATTTCCATTGTTTTTCCTGCATTCCTCTTGCTCATCCTGTATTCCCCTTGTCCACCGTGTATTCTTCTTGTTTTCATTGTATTCACATTGTTCTCCTTGTATTCCTCTTGCTCAACTTATATTATACTTGTTCTCCTTGTATTCCCCTTGTTTTAATATATTTCCATTGTTTTTCCTGCATTCCTCTTGCTCATCCTGTATTCCCCTTGTTCACTGTGTATTCTTCTTGTTCTCATTGTATTCACATTGTTCTCCTTGTATTCCTCTTGCTCAACTTATATTATACTTGTTTTCCTTGTATTCCCCTTGTTTTCATATATTTCCATTGTATTTCCTGTATTCCTCTTGCTCATCCTGTATTCCCCTTGTCCACCGTGTATTCCTCTTGTTTTCATTGTATTCACATTGTTCTCCTTGTATTCCTCTTGCTCATCTTATATTATACTTGTTCTGCATGTATTCCCTTGTTTTCATATAGTTCCATTGTTTTTCCTGTATTCCTCTTGCTCATCCTGTATTCCCCTTGTCCATCGTGTATTCTTCTTGTTTTCATTCTATTTACATTGTTCTCCTTGTATTCCTCTTGCTCATCTTATATTCTACTTGTTCTCCTTGTATTCCTCTTGCTCATCCTGTATTCCCCATGTCCTCCGTGTATTCACCTTGTTTTCATTGTATTCACATTGTTCTCCTTGTATTCCTCTTGCTCATCTTGTATTCCCCATGTCCTCCGTGTATTCACCTTCTTTTAATTATATTCACATTGTTCTCTTTGTATTCCTTTGCTCATCTCATATTCTACTTGTTCTCCTTGTATTCCTTCTTCTTTCATTGTATTCCCATTGTTCTCCTTGTATTTTCCTTGCTCATTTTGTATCTCCCTATTTCTCCGTGTATATCCCTTGTTCTCATCTTTTCCCATTGTTACCCTAGTATTCACCTTGTTCATCTGGTATTACCCTTGTCCACCATGTATTCCCATTGTTCTACATGTAATTCCATCTTTTACGATGCATTCTTTTTACTTGCACTGTTCTATCTCTAACCAATGCGTTGCGCCTTTCTGACTGCCTGAACTACGTGTGAATGCTTAATGTTGCTTAGAGTACGATTACGAATAAAACAAACCAAATTTCCCAATTCATAATAAACGTGATATTGCGCGATACCGGCAAAGGATATTGGCGTGATTATAATACAGTATAACGCTTTTTTATGTGCCGAATTAATGATTTTAAATGGCTGCTAGGAAGTGTGCAATGGAGTAGCAGCAATGAGATAGGGAATAAATTTTCTATAACAAAGGCTAATATAAGACAAATTAAACTCGAAAACTAAAACCCTGTCTACATTACATTTTGTGCATAACCTATTCCACATTCTGTTTGCATTTGATACTTATTCACTTGCGTGGCAATCCTATGTAAAACATATTCGATTTATTGCACTAAGATAGTACTTAATTGTTAAAATTACATGTAGACGATATTACGATTCCTATATTCGTTATTACGTGCAATTTGAGTGATTCGTCTATCACGTCTTTAGTAATTATTTAATAGGTAATAGCAAGACCCGAGCAATTCACGGGAAGCTTACATAGGCTATACATTCGATTCCCTCAAAGTAGGGACTTCAAACACTATTTTCTATTTCAAGACGAATAATAGGAAAAGAGCTCATATTATGACAATTTACTACATCAATGTTGATCGTTTGTGCAATTTTGTACGTTCAGTATGAATCAAAAGGAAGCAACTTCAGACTCCCGCATTGTACTATTAACCGTATTGGTGTCGAACCCAGTACAGCAAAGTAAAATCTTTGTTCTCAGCGTTTTCTCTACAGGCTATAATGTTTAACTTTTGCTTACCTTTGACTAATGATCATGTTACGTTTCAAATTATGATAATATATAACATTGTTCATAGAATTTGGGTAAGTAATTGACGTGTCACTTGAATGTGGTTTGGATTAAAAAGTTCCTCTTTCCAAAAACCAAGAATTTTATTGGTTTAAGAAACGAAATAATGATACTGTGTTTAACTCGAGAAGGTGTTTGCGCGAGATTTATCTAGGTTCTTTTCGTAGCACGTAATTTTAAGAATTGCGTGCTCGAAGGCGGAGTCAGCTATTGAAAAAATAGCGTATATTGATGTCGTTCGTTAGTTGAGGAAGTTGCCGTCCGACACGCACACTGGGTGGCGCGCGTGTCAGTCACGTGACTGCCAGCAGCGTGACCCAGAATCCACCGCATGCTACACCACAATAAAATGGAGGATTAGAAAAGAACGGAAAGATAATTTTCGAAACGATGTGTAAGTTAACTGAGGAATGAAAGGTCAATACTCTTTTGCTATTCTCACCTTTTCTAGTCCAGTCTGTGGCTCTAAATGCTTCAACTAATTTTATTTTAATGTTTTGAATAGATGTAACGCGCAGGGACAGATATAATGCTGTTATCCAGTTTAATGGGTACTTTAAGAAGTCGTTTACGCATGCGCCGAAAATGGTATGTTTTCAATGAATCTCAAGCCTCTGTCTCGAGCGCTGATCTTCCATCCATGCGACCTGGATTCGATATCCGGCCAGATTATGATGGAATTTTTGGTGAACAAAGAAGACGCTGCAACCCGGTTCTCCCGAGGTCCTCCGGTTTCCCTTTTTCGTTCGAAATACCGACAATTCGTCCCAGTAAATTCGTACCAAGCGCTTTCGTACCGCAAGAGACTAGTCCCAATGTAGACACTCTATTGGTCTCAGATACTACTAATTTGTTCCATTCAAGTATGGCCCCGAATACAATTGATTCCGGCTATTATTTATCTCTGACTTCAATTGGTCACAACAAAAATTAAAGAATGCAATTTCTCGCCAAATGATTTAATAAAAACTATTTATGTTACAGAACATGACTTGCAATGTTATGACCAGGCTTCGAGACTTTGGACCCGATACAATAAGTTTACTCTGCATGCACTATAGGTTGTTGACTCGCTGCAGGTAGTGAAAGGTAGAGATGTGTTGAGGTAACAACGTTGTTGTTTAGAGTAGAGTACGGTAGTTTGGGGAAACACAACATTCTGGAAGTAAATATACATTACACAATGACAATGTCAAAAGAATGTGAAAAGCATTTATTCTCCTTTGTTTTATAAGCATTTGTCTTTAATTATAGACAGTGTTAATGGTGGAAATACACATGTAGCAATTTTAATTTCTTCATTTATCCTATTGGTCGTCTTTAGGAAATGCAGTTACAGTACCGAATTGCAATGTACTACAAGATAAATTTTCAGTGTCTCAAACATAAATCTGCCAAATACAGTTTGTATTGTGAAAAGCTGCGCTCTACATCGCATGACGTGATGGGATCAAAACGAAAAAACCTAACATCATTGCAGTCTCTAAGAGACAGTCCTCTATTCTCGGGTGACTCTATTTCCACTAATTTGCTGTTCATATTACACAATGTTCCATATCCGTTATTTTTACATAAAATTGATTTCCACTTCTATTTTACACGTTCAGTAACTGGTGTACTTGGTGCCTCATTAAATCTCTGTGTCATTTCCTCAACTAATTTGAGGGCTTCCGGCATCCCTTGCTCTGACTTTTCTAACCGTGTAATAGTTTCAGACACAGTTTGAAAATAGGTTTGTATGAAAACCACATTATTCATCAGAACCTTCAAATCCGGAGCGTTTTCCTTTGCGTATTTGTTGGCATTCATTCTACAGTACCCCCACTCACTGTACGCTTTACCACTATACTCAGTACGCCGTTATGCGGATTTCCCACTGAACTACTCTATCGGGTCCGAAGTCTCGAAGCCTGGTTATGACCTAATGCTTTCAGGTATTCAATTATCTCTCCTCTTTCTTTATAGGCCTAGTCCTCGTATCGATCTACAGCTCTCTGTAATCTCCTGGTGAACTCAGCATATTTTTTCTTATTATTATTAGAGGATGCGCCTACATCGAAACATCTGGCGAATGGCACCCTGAAAAATAAATTAATCAAAACTATCATTAAAACGATCACAATGTAAATTAAATATTTTCAACCACATACGAAATATGAGTCAGTATTTCTCACCCAATCCACTCACCCTCAACAGGATTTGTAATCCTTGATAAACCAGCTAGTAAATGTTCGTTGCAGTTACATTGGAAATCGAGGGCTCACACGACCACGTCCTCCCCGGCGCCACAATATGAAGTTATCCTCCAAGCGTTGAAGTACTGGTTCCAGAATATCAGAAGAATCCTCCCGCAACTATTGAAATGCTTCTCTTATAGACAATCCACTGTTCACTTCAATGTTGGGAACATATGCCAGTACTATTGCAGCGTATAAATAAGGTCGTAATTATTGCTGATCTCCTTGCAGATGCAACTGTCAATGTTCTCTTTCAGAAGTTGTGAGACGAGGACAGTTGTTCATATTTGATTTTGGCTTGTAGATCAAGGCAATTTACTTATATCTACAAGAGGACGGAAATTTTGCTATTACTGTTTGATTTCGATGTTACTGGGTAAGGAAATCAACAGTAATTAACAACAAACATTGTGTGGATTAATAATGTGGTAAAACCTTTGACTCGAATTAATATTTCTAATATGTTACCAAAAGTAGCGACACATAATAGTATTTGTGGCCAGTCATCGTCGAGGTACGAATTTTAATTTGACGCGCATTGTCACTGGGACTAATTTGAATGCGGTACGAAATAGCAGTGGTACGAATTGTCGCGATACGTTTGCATTCCACCAACTCTTCACACTTTTCCCTCATTTCATCTATCACCAACAATAGTTAAAATTAGAGTAGTACGTGTTTCCGTTACGGATGTAGGAAGAGGCGGAGCTCTGGGGCTTATCATGTAGACCTAAGAGTGAGATGTAACTCTATCGAAGGTAAGGTAGGATGACCCATCCGTCGGCGTCGGGTTCACACTCCTAGATCACTTGTCGCACTTGGACACTTATCGCATAGATATTGCGCACAATGGAATAATGTAAGCCAAAGTGCTTGGATTCGTCCCGGCTCAGGTTTTCGAAATTTGTAGTCATGTTTCTTCAGGAGAAGAATGGGAAATGTACAAAGACCTGTTACTATGACCATATCCTCCATCTTATTGTTATTTGTCACTGTTCTTACTTAACCTCTTCCCTTATTAAATATTTTACCAGTTTTGTGAAAAAAGTATCACATTTTTTTTTATTTTTGTATAGAGGTCATTTAATATTACAGAATCACTGTACATCACTAATTTTCTTACATACCTAAAAAAATCACTATGAAATAGACATACATTCATACCTGAATCATTATCCCGAGTTATCTCGTGACCTTGATTCCAGCTCTGGTAGTTGTCCCACTTTGATTTTCTCCTAAACTAATTACCAACTTATGTTTTTTTATGGATTAATTTATGAGGTACAATACCAGTGCTGTTATCAAGGCGTTAAATGTTGCTTGTCGTGTGATAGACTCGAAAGTAGGTATTACGCACAGTGGCACATTGCATTCCGGATAGTAGTATCTGCTCTTGTGTCGAATTTGATTGTATTTTCAGTCTCTCGCAATACTACACATGAAACACTGTCTGGTTGGTTGTTCTTCTTCAGAGTTCGTGGAATAACTTCTGGAGAATGTCTACCTGTAAGCCGAAGTGCGCTGAGCGATTTTCCTGGCCACCCTGCCTTGAGTGATAGGACATTCGGGGTGTATTTTTCGAAAATCTTACGAATTACCACCATTCGATAGTCCAAGGGTGTCTTCCTGCCTTCAGATATCGTATACAAATCGTAGGAATTCCACACGGCCAACGCGAGAAGATGAAAGAAGATATTTTTATAATATCGCTTTCCACTATTTCGCGAGACAGGATAAGCTGCCAAGTGCTGGTCTACCTTGTCGACTCCTCCATTGAGTTGTTATAGTCGACCACCATTTTCGGCTTCAAATCATCCCTGATGACGACCATCTCAGCGCTGTGTATTGTGCTAAGAAGCACCACATCTTTTTTATCCTTCAACCTGAGGGTAATGTTCTTGTCCCTCTGCATGGAAACGTATACAGTCGGGATAATAATCCTTAGCAACGAAAATGGTACTCAAACGAGTCAACTCGGATTAATAAATTTTGACAGAAGTTAGCAACCCGAGTTAAGTCGGGTTAATCAGGGAAGTGGTTAAATAAGATTATGGTCAAGAATACTGGAATTATAAAATATGTAAAACTATACAGAAACATCCAGAATTCTCAATCTTTGGTGCTGAAAGATAAGGACACAAGCGTAAAGCAGTATGACTACCTTAGTTATGAATTTATGATTATCATCGTGTGTTAAACAAAATATGTGACTCTAAATACAATATAAACTTCGGAGAGCATGTTGTTGAAAAGACGTATATTATGCAATATCAAGATCAAAACGGTGGTTAATTTCCATTAGTGTGCTATTTTAATAGGCTGTATGCACTTTTTTTTTTAAGTGCTGAGTATGAAATTGATATGTTGTCATGTTCTTGGCTGTCCTGTTAGACCAGGAACTACTTACCAATGGGGGTTGTGACAATAAGGGAGTTTATGATTTGATAGAATGGAAAAGGATAATCAGCCGAAAACATCTGCTCTAACACCATCAGTTTACTACCAAGTCTCCATTGAACTCCCTAAGAAATTTTACTCCAATCTTCGGTCTGAAAAGCTTAAATCCTATGTAACATTTAGGGCAGAGTTTCATTCTGTTTTATTTCCTTTCAATGACAGAAATATTTATTACGTTTCTTTTATTTATAATTCCAAAGCGAAATTTATTTTTATAGTGCATACTGTGTTTCCACCCTTACATATACAAGAAGAAACGGCAGTGCATAGCGCAGCTGCATACATGCGAGCGTTGAAAGGTAAAGTGTATGAACTTACGGATTTTGGTATGGAAAAAAAAGACTCATCTTTCTTCAAGTCTTCAAAAGCAATACCGGTATGTTAAAATGTAAACATATTTACTTACTTTAAAATGTAAACGTATTTTAACAATAGGCCTACATAATCTTTTAGTAAACCTAAGTATTAATAATTGCACAAAAAAGAAAGACAATCCATGTACTACTCTTGTAGCTAAACATAAACAGCACACACAGCGTGCACGTAGTAGACCTACATTCTCGGGTGCAGTACAGCACATTCTGTGTCAAATATGTTTGATCTACCCCTGCCCTTTCCTGTTTCGTCCACCAGAAGACGGAAAGAGTGCCAATCCTCGAAAAGTTGTGAAATTCTGATATTGACTATAGTCAATATAGTGTTGCGGGGTTACGAGGATCCGAATGCGCGCAAGAAGAAGTATAAGTAGCAACGATTTTCAAGTCAGTAAGTTATATTCTGTAAACGACGAAAAAGCGAAACGAACGACTATCACCACGTTTCTTAACGAAAGAAAATTTGCTTAAATATGCATTTTCATTAAATTCAAGCTACAAGACCTGGGACGGTTCCCTTGTTAGTGTTACGCGAGAAGTCCTCTAGTACACAGTACTTATCAACATTTCAGCAAGTATCAGAGTCAAATGATATTATGTATTCGAAATTACTCTGTGGTTGGTTATGGAATATACAGAGTTTAAGTAATACAACTGCGCACATTTTAATAGCTTATTACTTGGATAGAGTACAACAGAGCATTCTAATACTATATTAGTCCCAAATGAATAATTTTCTCAGAAAAAGAAATCCCTTAAATGTTAACACTCTTTGCTCGATAAGTAGGCCTACTATCAGTACGATTCTGGTTTTAACTCTTATCGTTAGGGATATTGATAAGGAATGGTTTATACCTTTGCAGTTTTTAGATAGAGTGAACGGTTTTCTTGCAAATTAACTAAAAAGTATTGACACGCATCGCTATGTTCTATACTTGGAAATCTGGCACCCTACTGCAGTGCAAGGGACGGAACATTGCCATTCAGACCGAGTGCATACTTATGTGTATTCACAGGTGAGACGCCGCGGCGATGCGCTGTTGCCAAACTATGCAGACATTCAGTTTAATTTTCTAAGTAACCATGCACTTTCTTACAAAACATATTATTTATTTCAATGTATTCTATTGCCCCCTTCAATTTCCCCCCTGTGTATTTGAAGTACTAAATAGGACGGAATAATCTGAAAGTCGTCTTGTTTATGGAATGGAAGTTCTTATAGGCCTACCTACGATAATTACAGTCTGCAGACTTATAAGTAATAATTCAGTTATAATTTAGAAACTAAGGGAAGTCATGAGACAACATTTCAACGTTTTGAATGGGCTACGACGTACAAAAAAGAAGTCAGAATTTTGAACAGCTGTTCGAAGGAAATTATAAAGAATCCGAAAAATTTTGCTGGTTTTAAGTTTTTCCATATGACTTACTATTGTTATTATTAAAAAGTACTAAATCATGGATTCAGTTTTCTGTTAAATTTATTAATATTTCTTTACTGTATAAGTAATTTAACTCAGAAAGCCAATCAATACATTAGGACTGTCTATTCACATAATATTTTGTATCTGAAACGCGGATGTCACGTGAGCAAACGAAATGCTTGTTGTGTTTATTTTGAGTCTATCTGTAAATAAATATGCAATGTGGTCACTAGGGTTGTAATGTTGGAGACCGATAGAGTGAGTTATGGTGGTTACAAGTTGACTAGGCTATCCGTTCACCAGTCAGTACTCTAGCATGTGTAAGGTTAAAGGTTTTCAGGAGCATATTTTTTCAGCGGAATTTGGTGAGTGTTTTGAAGTGAATTACGGAACATTAGATACAAATTATGTAATACAAAAATACGAAGTGACATTGTAGCACAAGAAAAGAAAGGAGAAAACTGAAATCCACGAATAATTCTATGATAATTTTCCTGCACATAACGAAAGGTATGTAAAAATATGTCTTTGTAATGCTATGTAGCGTATATTTACTTTTAGGGCTTCCAGATCTGTTTACGTGCACCTTGTTATTCGCGTAATCGATAGCAGAACCAAGTCAATGTCCTCCTACTAGCTGACGTCCCCGGCCTAAGCACCATGCTTCAGTCAACTTGTATAATCGGTCCCCAAAATTACAAGGCTAGTGGTCACTATATAATAGTGTTAATGAATTTAAATTCTTAGGATATAATTAAAATGCAATAAATAATTAAAAACAGTTGCATGAACAGATTTCATGTAAGATTCTTTAATTGGACTTTAGACAATCTCACGCAGTATCATTATACTTACGACAAATTCATAATAATATGTTAGTAAGATGATAAATATTAAATTATTTTTATAGCAATTCTAACAATTTAAACTGAAAACAATATTTTAATTTTTATTACGTATAATAAATTGTAACAAAATAATAAGATATTCGTGTTCATTAAGACATTTTTGCAATATTAAGTTTAAGTAATTCTATTACAGTCATTGTTATTTACTGATGATGCGGAAGAGTAACACCGAGACATGTCCAATTGAGGAAGCGTTCATGAAATATAAGTTCATATAACTGTTTTTGATTGTTTATTATATTTTAAGAATCTAACAGAAAAATTAAAATCTTTTCGTATATTTCAGAATCACTGTGTATTCATTCATTCATTTATTTTATTCCATAGATCTTACATGAGCAATGAAGCTTTAAGATGTGGAACAAGTCAAAATTTTACATTATTACAATTACAATTTTTACATATTTTTATAATTTTACAATTTAGTAATTTTCTACAACTTTTACAATTTTGTGCAATTTTTTACATTATTTTGGGAGATGTAGTGAGATGAGGTGAGGTCCGAGGATTCGCCAAAATATTACCCCGCATTTGCCTTTTGGTTGGGGAAAACCTCGGAAAAATCCAACCTGGTAATCAAATCAAAGGGGTTGATACCAAGGACTCGCCATAGACCTTCCGGCTTCAGTCCCACGGCTGTGGAAAGCCTCGGAAGAAACCATTCGATGAGACCAAAGGGGGATCCAACCCAAGCCCGAACGCAGCTCCGGATCAGCAGCCCAGCGAGTCTGCCGACTGAGCTACATCGATGGCTCTACTAAAAGTATACAATACATAGCCAATCAGATTATTAAATTTACAAACGCAAACGATCATTCATCAGTTGAGCTATATGTATAATAAAAAACAAGTAAGTTAATTAAATTTAAGGCATGGACAATTCAACCAGTTGTGATATACAGAAATTGATAAAACATATCATACAAACTACTTCAAATTACAAACACAAACAATTTATCAATAGAGCTATATAGATTACTATTCAATTTAAAGCATATACAATTCATCGGACAAAACTATACAAACATTATACAATACAAAGTAAGCAGATTAATTCAATTTACAAGCATACTTTCATTAAGCTATATAAATTTGTGCAATTAATATCAAGTAGATTAATTCAATTTATAATCATAAACAATTCAATTGTTTTGAGTTTTGATGAATACCCCAACTTTTTGCTCCAATACCTCAATAAAGCAGGGTACAGTCTTGATAGCAAAGGATAAATCTGTTGCGAGATCAACAGTTGTGTTTAGTACATGAAGCTCGTACATGCACCTCGTTTACAATTACAGTATTGCATGAGTGAATTTAAATTGCTAACAAAGTTATGCACACGTGTGCAACGGAAGTTTAACATGACGAGTTTTTGTGTCTATTGCTTGAAATAAAAAATCAGACGCTAAATGCTCGCTATCGGTTTGAAGCATAAGTTATGTCTGTCGCGTGCACAACGTGATGACTGTTATGGGCCAGATTAATGGCAAGTTAAGAGCCCTTCTGTTCACTGCGTAGATCACATGAGGGAGAGATATTCATATTACGATGTCCAAGAGCAGGGAAAGCGTGACGAAGATAGACCGAGTTAATAACAAATAATCGTTGCTTTTAGGGAAATATACATCGCTAGCCAAAGTATTGGTAGAAGTACAATAGTCGGGAAGCCAGAAATATACATCGCTAATCAAGTATTGGTACAAGTACAATTGTCGGGAAGCCAGAAATATACATCGCTAATCAAGTATTGGTACAAGTACAATTGTCGGGAAGCCAGAAATATACATCGCTAATCAAGTATTGGTAGAAGTACAATTGTCGGGAAGCCAGAAATATACATCGCTAATCAAGTATTGGTAGAAGTACAATTGTCGGGAAGCCAGAAATATACATCGCTAATCAAGTATTGGTAGAAGTACAATTGTCGGGAAGCCAGAAATATACATCGCTACTCAAGTATTGGTAGAAGTACATTAGTCGGGAAGCCAGAAATATACATCGCTAATCAAGTATTGGTAGAAGTACAATTGTCGGGAAGCCAGAAATATACATCGCTAATCAAGTATTGGTAGAAGTACAATAGTCGGGAAGCCAGAAATATACATCGCTAATCAAGTATTGGTAGAAGTACAATTGTTGGGAAGCCAGAAATATACATCGCTAATCAAGTATTGGTAGAAGTACAATAGTCGGGAAGCCAGAAATATACATCGCTAATCAAGTATTGGTAGAAGTACAATTGTCGAGAAGCCAGAAATATACATCGCTAATCAAGTATTGGTAGAAGTACAAAGCCAGAAATACTTGAACATCAATATCTCTTCGATTTCATTGACTGGAAGCCACTGAAAACTAATACTCGTAATCTAAATTGTCAGGCAACAAGAGATGCAAGATAAACAATAACGCATATGCAATGTATTCTAATTGAAAGAATTTCTCTATCATAAACACATGTCTCCTTTCAGTACAAATTTACAATAATAAAATATACATTGACTGCTTTTTTTTACGAGTCTCTACACATTACAATAAATGACTGTAAATATTTCAAGTATTTCAAAAGGAACATTCTCCACACCTGTGGAGTAACGGTTAGCACGTCTGGTCGCGAAACCAGGTGACACGCGTTCGATTCCCGCCCGGGGCAAGGTAGCTGGTTGAGGTTTTTTCCGGGGTTTTCCCTCAACCCAATATTAGCAAATGCTGGGTAACGTTCGGTGCTGGACGCTAAATAACCTAAGATGTTGATAAAACGTCGTAAAATAACCAACCTACTTAAAATAAAAAAAAAAAACATTTCTCCTTCTTTGTGATAAAATACATTTTCTTCTTTTTTAATAAAGTAGTTGTAATAGTTTGTTGACATTTCTGGTTTTGAGCCAGAGGCCGTTTTAGGGTCTTATACGCGCAGGACACCCTCTCCAGCCATTGTACATAAATAATAATAAAAAAATATATACATATGAGACTATTTCTGACACAAGTGACAGTAGGTGTGTGAGTGCAGTGATTGATTCCTTTTATTTCGGTGTAGGCCTAATTCGTTAATTTGCGGTAGTTGTAGGTGACTAGTGAGTAGGAATATAATATATATAGGCTACATATAAGAAATGGTGAACGGGAGAAGAGTTCGGAGCAAAAGATATCAGCTGATAGACAATGTCAAGGTATATGTATCGTATGGGGAGATTAAGAGGAAAACAAGAAATTGGAAAGAATGGAAAATGCTGGGTTTACAGTTAAAGACCTGCCGTTGGGCAGCACACTATGCAGTAATATATATATATATATATATATATATATATATATATATATATATATACACACACACACACACACATACACGTACATATTCTTGTTAAGATTTTTAAGTTTCCCTTTCCGCTGGCAGAAGCGTCTGAATGGTTATGGAGACTTTCATGGGGTAGAGCAGGCATGTCAATTGATGCCCACAGGAGCAAGCGCGCGCTTTAGAGCCCAGGAGAGCCTGAGTGCTTTACAGAGGAAAGGAAAGAGACAGACGAAAGAGGTGGTATATGCCGCTTGGTCGAGCTATATTCAGGGGTGGCCAGCACTGATTCAATAGATAAAGGGTAGAGAACTTATTAAAACTGTATCCATGTTAATTTTTAGATTTGCCTGAGAAGTATAAGTGTATTATAAGAATGTAAGTTTTAATTTTAATGCTCATTTTTCACAAGTTTGATTTTTTAATTCAAAAGAAATATTTTCCCAACTTTTCGTATAGAGAAGTGAAATTTTCAGGTATAGGCCTATTTATTTAGTAGCCTTACAGAATGTTTTTCGTAAATCTAATATAGCGTATATACGTATTACTGAAGATAATGTATTGAAAATTTTGAAAATATTCGCATGGAAATTGTTTGTAAGGAAATTAATTAACAAAGCAACTACTGTTACATCATAAGCAAAAGATACGTGTCCATGTGTTGTAAAAATGTCAGCTCTATAGCTTCAGCAGATTTCGAGAAAATAATTTAATATTCTGATGATAGGAAGTTGCTCACAAATATCACCTTGAAAGCATAATGATAATGCCATAAGAGTTTTGTTATGTAATATTAGTTACACTTAAAACAGATACAGTACCTAGGTAACTTTGCTTCGTACTGTAATATTGTTTTGATTAGTTTATTGATTACTTTTGTAAGGCTAAAGATACCATCAATATAAATTCCAACTTATCATGTCATACTCAATCTCTTTCTTTGGAATATCACTTTCTTTATGAATGATGTGTTTCATCCACTTAGTACAGTATAATATTATACTACTATGGAATATAAGTGAATGTTCCTTCTTAACTCTCTGTTATGTTATTAAGATTTAAAACACAAGTGCAATATTAAGAAATCAGTGTTAGTACTTTTGTTTTACAGACAATATAATAATATTAAACAGAAATAAGCCATATAAAAGTAACGACATAAAATTTCACGTTCCGTTTGAAGTTTGTGCACCACTGTTTTCTTAATACAACAGGTTGCTTATTCATATACACAGCCCTTCCTCTTTCCATACTTAGCGCTTGCTGCCCGCGCACGACGTCAAGGTCAGAAAAATGCGCTTGTTTTGACATCACTGGGGTAGAGTTATTTAATTGATCTGCCTCTCTGTTGCTGTCGTGTGTCCTCTCAGGCAGTATTCACATTTAGAAAACGTATTTGCGGTTTTGTTCGTGTGTTTTAGTTTGGTGATTGGGGCTGGTGGTAGTTGTAGAGGAGTTTCTCTAGTGTTGTTCTGTTGTTTGTGTTCGGTGGATTTGCGAAGATGTGTTGTGTATATACGCGATTTACTGCCGAATATGTGTATTTCCTGTTTACGTTGTTTAGGTGTGTGAAGAGTGGCTCCGTTGTTGTCGTAGTTTGAAGTGTGGTGTTTCTGGTGCGTCTGTGCAGGTGGAAGATTTGGCGGAGAATTCTTCTTTCGCGAACTTCGAAGTTTGATTGGGTCGTTGGAGGGGCTTGTGTGAGGAAAATGGAGGGATATATGCGTAGGGATCGAACCAATGCTTTGTATAGGTCGAGGAGTGTTTCGGCTATACAGCCAATAATAAAGTGCTCACTACCAAATTGGTCACCCATTTCCAACTGTCTAGCCTTGTTCTGTTTTGACACGTTCACTGAACAGGAGACCTGAATTGTGTACGCCGCACTACACGCCGTACATACCTACACTGTTTCTGGTTGCTTGGAGGCATTAGGTAACCAAACACAGGACTCAGTTATGACATATGAGGCTATCAAGTGCAAAACTCGCCTTATCCAAATTTAAAAAAAGTGAGTTACATATGGGATGTTGTACTACTTGCAGCTCTCTATCTACTGATATAGTCGGTTTGTGCAAATATTGTCTAATTCCTCTTCCATAGAGCTCAGAAAACTACTATCAAATGCAAAACTGTCCATATCCATAACAGTGGTTCGTGCAAAACCAAGTCTGATCCATCTAACAATTTAGAGCAAAACTCTTCTTATCCAATGTTTGCTGTACTACCATTGAGAAATGTGAGGACCAAAACTCGTCTTATCCAACGTTAAGAAAAACACAAATTTCTATGCTCGATAATATTATTTTGGCAACCCTGCATCGAAAGAGCTTAGATGTGGAGACAAAGTGTCACAAAAGAACAACAGTAAGAGAGAATTATCGGTCAGATCTGTATGTGGGCAAGACCATTTTAAAACGTGGAGGAGAATGAAAATCTTGTCTATTACAAAAATGTAATTTCTCTCAGAATACTGAAAAACGATGAGGTACAAAAGGAAAACATTCCTTACAGCTTGGGCTTTCGTCATGAGATAACAATAAATATTCTGTTATGGGGAATAGGTAGAAGATATTAACCTCAACCCGTTCTAAGAACTACCAATAATTACTTTTTCTCTAATGTGTATCAGTTCTCCTCCAAACAATTTTTTTTTTAACTTTTATTAAAATTGTGCAATGTGGAATAGCCTATTTTCCCTTTGCATCTCACCGATTCAGTTGTGACGCTGAGAATGTGAGTACTGTGACACAGAAGTAGGAACGGAAGAAAAGTCTTCTCTATTTTTTTATTCTTAATAGAGATGCAACGTTTCCAAAATGAATGCGTTTGCTTTGGAAAAGATGATAATTATGAAATGAATGCGCACATCTATTTTATAGGCTATAAAATGAGATTTATTTAATAAAACAAATGGTCTGAGATAAGATAAAATAAGATAAGGTAGGTTTTATGTAATCATGAGTCTGATATGTTCCGGTGGTTAAAAGAAAAAGAGCCAACCATTGTAAATGATTTAGATCTGGATTTAGATTCATGTAGTCTTATACAGAATGTTTCAGAATTCAACCGATAAATTTAAAGGGTTGTGAAAGGGTCCTAGTTAAGTATTTTGAGATGGGGAACTACGAGTCTGCTGGTTTAAACTTGCACTTGGTTCCCTCCATAACCAGGTAAATTTCTTCGGTTGGATTCTGAAACACCCTGTAGAAAGAAGTACGTAAAATATTAATTTAACCGGTGAAATTTTTTAAATTGAAAGGTAATATGTTTGCAATAGAATCTTATTTTTAAAGATCTACATCCATTTAGGATAGATTAAAAAATAATGAATAGCAATTATATAACAGTTCTACATAAGAGATGTAGCCCAAACCTCCAGAGCTAGGTTAGAAATAAACAAACTGCTTCGCGTGTTGGGCATAATTCCTGCCCACGGCATCCCGCACTCCTCAGGCATCCACAGATGAAGATGCACGTAAAGATGTCCTCGCCGCCACGAAGCCTTCCTTGCCAGATAAAGCTCGCGTGCCCTTCACCTCTGATCCAACTCTCTTTGTCTGAATAACTTACCGTATACTGTGACTTCTTCTGGGTAGGTCGTGGTCCCTATCTCACGCATGCCTGGCTTCGGTATTCCGTACATATCAGGTTTTGAATTTCAAACAGAATATTATCAAAAATAATTGAGAGTTCTTGTCCAAACTATGTTTCTTTTTTATCTCTATT
This sequence comes from Periplaneta americana, assembly GCF_040183065.1. Classification (NCBI taxonomy): domain Eukaryota; kingdom Metazoa; phylum Arthropoda; class Insecta; order Blattodea; family Blattidae; genus Periplaneta; species Periplaneta americana. The sequence goes on along the minus strand of NC_091132.1, from coordinate 104,514,099 downwards.
TCAAAGAGATGAAAAATAACTCACTACAACCGCAGGGCGATCATTTTGCTCGCTCTCCATTTTTGAATTCGCTATTACTGCTACAGTTTGCATCGTACGCTTTTGTGAGTTTGTGACTTTTCCTTAGGTGCTTCGTAAATCATCTGGGCACAACAATATTTACTTTCGCTAAAATAGTTCCACACTTACACAAATCAGGCTACAGCTCCCTATGAAGCTGACTTGAATAATTTCAACGGAAAAGTTGTTCTGGGGTCGGGTATCAAATCCTTGACTGAATGCTCTACGACTGAGCTACCCAGGAACTCCACCAGACGCAGGCTCAATTATTCCCTTTATATCCACATAACTCAAGTGATACATCAAATATTCATTATATGAGGTCCATCCTCATTGAATATTAACACGACTACTATGAAGTAGTCAATGTGTCCCGCATAGCTCAGTTGGAAAGAGCCCTCAGCGCGCAGAGCTGAGAGGTCCCGGGTTCGATTCCCGGTGCCGGAATGAGTTTTTCTCGATTTAATGATGATAACTCAGTGAGTTCACAAGACGTCAGAGACCCAATACTGAATGCACACCAAGCTCTGTTTGACTTAAATTTGTGGTTTTCTATTAACGAAAAGTGACGTGTAGGCTATTATACAAATCTGGCTTTCAGGTATACTGTAGCTCCCTGTAAAGCTGACTTGAATAATTTCAAGGGAAAATTTGTTCCGGGGCCGTGTATCGAACCTAGGACCTTTGGCTGAGCGAGCCAACGCTCTACCGACTGAGGTACCTATGTACTCTACCAAGCTCAGGCTCAATTATTCCCGGTCCCGGGTTCGATACCGACTCCGCAGCAATTTTTCCCTTGAAAGTTTTAATTAGTTCTACAGTTATCGGTCTTTATGCTTAGACCCACTGAGCAGTCATTTGACCGCTATATTATAAAACGCCTTCTGACGAATGTTCCGACGATTTGTTTGTAATTCAAACAATTGAAATTTAATACTCTACAATGAAATGGATGTCTTCGATCGCTATTTGTATGTTAGCTAGTCTGTGTCAATTCAGTTATGTCCGAATAGCAACAATTTCTCGGCAGCGATTGCAGTGTGACAGAGAACGGTCTCCCACAAATGAAGAATTGGTGAAGATTGTGTGTAAATTCTCCTGAGAATAAGTTTGACGTGGAAGATGCTGCAAACATTGGGGAGCTGATACAAAATAGTGGTAATCCCTCAGACGAAAATTACCATCCCACAGATGATTCAGAGGGTAACAGTTCAGACCAAAGGATTGGGACTCACCTCATCGGCCCTGGCCGAAGGAGAACATCACAGAGATAGCTGGAAGTGGGGATGTAGGTGTTGATAGGCTAAAGGTCTAACCATTCAGCTATCGCAGGGGTTAATACATGTATAATGTTTCGTTAATATTTTATGAAGCTTGTAGTGTGGACGTTATCAGTTCGAAAGCTGGCGAATAGTGGCGTGGTTTAAAGGAGCTTTTGCATTCCTTTTGCGTTCTTCAAAGGGCCGAGGTGAGTCTCGTAAAATACCAGCCGTTTCATATGAGACTGGAGATATTACTTTATTATTATCTCTATTATCATTATTAATTGTTACTGATGCTTTTTACTGTATATTATGTCACAGAATCCTAATTATATAAATGATCACAGAGTCGTTGAACCTGAACCTGGACCCAGTAGTAATCCCAACCTTGTCGCATCTGTGGCTCAAGTGCTAACGCAATGGTTTTCCATCCAGGCTGTCCTGTTTCGATATCTGACCAACATGTGATGGAGTTTGTATTGGACAAACCAGAGATTGCAGAGGGTTTTTATCAACACCAACACTTGCCACCTCCCCCTCATTTAATCTATTATCTACGATAAAATGTAGGCTGGGGTGAAGTCTTCGTGGTAGTACAGTTTCCGAAGCTGATATAGGAAGCACTTGATTATTGATTATTCAATCTATCTTAAATAAGAAGCAGATAATTGCAATTGTAATCCAGTGTTCACCTCAAGAAACTCCGACACGTTGGAATTTTCATGCCCGCATTGTCAATACAGTATTTGAAAACAAAGACGCGCTAATTGAATGTTCCCCAATCATATGTGAAACAGAAAAAGATCAGAACACAGTAATGAGATCAGAACACAGTAATGCAAGCTTCTGGTTTCATAAGATAACTCAGTGATTTCTTGTATATTGGCTGAACTTTTTCCATGAAGTGATGCCTCATGTGGACATACAGTTCTCCAAAATGCAGAGCGGAATATTGATTTTGTTAAAATTTCCGAATCCTTATCGAACTTTGTTCGTAACGTCAGAAGTATATTCATTCGAATTTAGAAAAAACATAATGATGATTAGAGCCCGGATTTCCATACAATTTCATGTTCTTATATAAGCGGCTTACACTCCTCAAACATCGCAAATATTCGTTTTATGACATCGATTTCTAATAAGTAATAACCGTAATTTTTCCGTGCATGTATTCATGTTTTGCCCCTTTTTGGGAATAAATTCATTCATAATGCATATTTGGAATATTTTGGATTTAATAGCACATATCTAGACTTTTATATTGCAAATTATGTCCTTTTTTCTAGCTTTAGTGCATTTATTAACTTGTATATTAAGAGTGCCCTTTATGAATGTTGCTTCGTAGAATCTGGTATTTCCAAGTCATTTATCTATTGAAAAAATAGATAGATAGATGGATGGATGGATGGATGGATGGATGGATGGATGGATGGATGGATGGATGGATGGATGGATGGATGGATGGATGGATGGATGGATGGATGGATGGATGGATGGATGGATGGATGGATGGATGGATGGATGGATAGATGGATAGATAGATAGATAGATAGATAGATAGATAGATAGATAGATAGATAGATAGATAGATAGATAGATAGATAGATAGATAGATAGATAGATAGATAGATAGATAGATAGATAGATAGATAGATAGATAGATAGATAGATAGATAGATAGATAGATAGATAGATAGATAGATAGATAGATAGATAGATAGATAGATAGATAGATAGATAGATAGATAGATAGATAGATAGATAGATAGATAGATAGATAGATAGATAGATAGATAGATAGATAGATAGATAGATAGATAGATAGATAGATAGATAGATAGATAGATAGATAGATAGATAGATAGATAGATAGATAGATAGATAGATAGATAGATAGATAGATAGATAGAGACGGTTCCTCGTATAGGATAAGGAGATTTTCATTAGATTAGTATTTCGTGTTAATATTCTTATATGGATAGGATGCGCGGACGTGTAAGTTAGTTTCAAAATCTGAGACGGAAGTAACAGGTGGACAGGAAGACCGAAAGGAAGCTAGGCGGACAGGAAACATGTGTCCAGGCGTGGAGTTGACTGATGAGGGAATGTATGGACTTTGCCTGCGGGTGGTCAGTAAGATGACGCCAAGCCAGGTTCCAAAAGAGATGATCTGGTATATGTCAGAGAATGGTCAGGACGCCGGAAGTAGGGGGATGTTCTAGTTAACGAACAATTTTTGAAGAACGCGTCTTAAGTGACGTAAGTGTAATCATGGCCAATCAGGATTCTTAATAGAGACACGTGATATATAGATAGGAGGGTGAAATTCTATGTTTGGTGGTTGAAAGTAGGGGATAGATTTCGCAGATAGACAGAAGGCAGATAGACAGTGTTCGGAGAGGTCACACTCCACATATTCTCGGCAAACCTAACTCGGAAGTATAACAATTTACGGACTTAGAATTTTTTAGTGGGTGTAATAAGAAGTCGTGTGTTGCATTATTATTATAAGTCTGAATTCTTTCCTCTCATCACGTTATCAACTGTCCGTTATATTACTGGTGTTTTATAGTACAAAATATATAATTACGTGAATTCAGAAATTAGTATACCAACTTGCGGGAAGTGAGAGCGAGATATTATACACTTGGACGCGCATTTCTGCTGATCTGAAACGAACACTTAATAGTAATAATAAACGCTTTCATAGTTCTTACCAACAACTTCTGGTGTGCGCCTACATCATTTCAACCTACGAGCACGTCTCCCAAACCCCATGTCCCGACCGTTTTGCAGCTGACCTGGGAATCTCATACCTCTACCGGAGTAATCTCGAGGAGGCTGGCGCCCAAATTAATCAGTGTATATAATTAATTATTGACATCGACGTGCTTCCTCGAGATACTCTCTCCATATATGACGGAGCTGGCAGCCGAGGGCGACGACGACCAACAACGACGACGAGGACGACGGCGACCCGCTTCATATTTTGGCGCCCAACGTCGGGCTCGAGATGGCAACAATGACCACGGCGGGGATCGACGCGAGAGCCGACAGCCGACGCAGGGTTAATGCGGCTCGAGATGGCAACAATGACCACGGCGGGGATCGACGCGAAAGCCGACAGCCGACGCAGGGTTAATGCGGCTCGAGATGGCAACAATGACCACGGCGGGGATCGACGCGAGAGCCGACAGCCGACGCAGGGTTAATGCGGCTGATGGCAACAATGACCGCAGCGGGGATCGACGCGAGAGCCGACAGCCAACGCAGTGTTAGTAGAGCAGCTTGCAGTATCATGCAGTGTCAACGACCGACGGCCACAACACCAGGCAGACCCCAAACAGCTGAGAACAACGTTGGACGGTGGGGGAGACGATCACCCAGGCGTAACCTAGAAGACGTCGATACGTAAGCATAAAGGGTTTCATTTCAATTGTTGTATCCGTATATATGTACATGTGTGTAATTCATTTTGGTAGGGTTTATTTTGTTTTTGAGTTTAAGGGGAATTGTTGAGGATATATTATATATTATATGTTGCTAAGGAGCCAAACTAAAAGTGGAAAAATGGAGACTACAGCAGGGACGAGTACTAGCCAAGATAAAGAAAGTTCGCGAGGTTCGGACAATGTCATGTCGAATAATGTGTTAGAGCGGATATTGGAGCAGATGAATCAGATGAGGAACGAAATGATAGAAACTAGTAATAATTTGAAGAGTGAGTTCGTTAATTTGAGAAATGAAGTAGCCGGGAATTATAGGAAATTGGAATCTATGCTGGTCTGGAATTGTAGTGAATTGAATAATAAGATAGCCGAGAATAGTAATGAAGTGGAAAGTAAATTAATTGAGGATATTAGTGAATTGAATAATAAGGTAGCCGAGAATAGTAATGAAGTGGAAAGTAAATTGATTGAGGATACTAGTGAATTGAATAATAAGATAGCCGAGAATAGTAATGAAGTGGAAAGTAAATTAATTGAGGATATTAGTGAATTGAATAATAAGGTAGCCGAGAATAGTAATGAAGTGGAAAGTAAATTAATTGAGGATATTAGTGAATTGGATAATAAGATAGCTGAGAATAGTAATGAAGTGGAAAGTAAATTAATTGTGGATATTAGTGAATTGGATAATAAGATAGCCGAGAATAGTGATGAAGTGGAAAGTAAATTAATTGAGGATACTAGTGAATTGGATAATAAGATAGCCGAGAATAGTAATAAAGTGGAAATTAAATTAATTGAGGATATTAATGAATTGAATAATAAGGTAGCCGAGAATAGTAATGAAGTGAGAAGTAAATTAGCTGTGGATATTGATGAATTGGGAGATAATCTAGATGAAAATTGTAATGTATTGGATAATAAATTAGAAGAGAATATTGATGAATTGAATAATATGGTAGCCGAGAATAGTAATGAAGTGGAAATTGAATTAGCTGTGAATATTAATGAGTTGAAAAAGAAACTAGATGAAAATAGTACCGAACTGAAAGATAAGTTAGCTGAGAATATTAGTGAATTGAGTAATGAACTAGCTGAGAATAGTAACGAAGTGGAATTTAAATTAGCTGTGAATATCAATGAGTTGAAAGAGAAACTAGATGAAAATAGTACTGAACTGAAAGATAAGTTAGCTGAGATTATTAATGGATTGAATAATAAGAAAGCAGGAAATAGTAATGAAGTGGAGAGTAAATTAGCTAAGGATATTAAGGAGAATATTGGGGAATTGAATATTAAGGTAGCCGGAAATAATAATGAGGTGGAAAGTAAAATAAATATGGATATTAATGGATTGGACGATAATCTCGATGAGAATAGTAATGAATCGGAGTATAGGTTAACCGAGAATAGTATCAGTCTAGAGAGCCAGGTGTTAGAAAGTTATGGAGCATTCAAGGAGCAAGTAAATAGAGTAATCGAAAAGTTTGATGAGTTTGGGAGCGAGAAAGAGAATGCGGAAACCATCACAAACATGGGGCGGAGGGCAGAAGAAGCCTTCCCACCCCACAGAGGGTACAATAGCAATGACCATAATGACGGTTGGAGCAGGGATCGGCCACACAGTACTGGCGGTCATGGTTTACAACCTTACCATAAAGACAGGCTGTATTTTGTGAACCGATTTTCTAACAATGGTACAAAGCGGTACTGCGACGATCAAAGGAGTGAGTATAGGAAGGGCTATTGGAGGCCTCATTTTTCTGCAGGAGGAGAAAAAGTTAAGTGGAAGCATGCTGGTAGATTTAATGTGAGGAGTAGCGTGTCTCCACGTGTAAACTGTCAATTTAAGAATGGCACAATGACATATGAGGAAGGCCGCAGACGATCCCATTCGGAGAATGACGATCCGATTCATGATAGACATCCAGGCGACGTACCAGGTTAATAAACGAGAATTGGTGTGAGGTTGAAAATAATATGATTTTTAATTATAAGAAAAATAAGAATGTGTTTGTTTTGTGCATGTAGTATTTGAGCGGTATAAGCAACTAGAACCAAGAACTAATGTCAGTGCTGAAAATTTTAACCTTGTGAAAATTTTGTTACTTTTGTTTTCTTTTTGCCACCTTCAGAATTAGTTGTTTTTGTGTGTTTTCTTATAAGATCATGCGATAAGTAGTATTCCCTGTGGCAATAATTTAAAGATGATATTAATAAGAATTAATAATGATTAATAATAATGATAGAATATTTTTTTTAATTAACTTCATTTATGTTCATTCATTTGTAGAGGTTGAATGATTCGATTTGTATATGTATCCATTTTTTTAGAATCAATATTAAGTGCCAGACCCTCATTTTTAGTTCGAGACATAAAGTTGTCCTCTATATTGAGGGGACGTTATTCGAGATGTGTATTCAAGGTTGCAGCTCATGTATGAGATATGATAAATAGAGTCAGTATTTCAGAAGTATTATGTATCGTTTGGTATAATTTTGATTCTGGTTAATGGTTATTATTTCGGTTTTATGGACGTAAATGTGTTGTCAAGGTTTCAGCTAATGTGTGAAGTATGATATAAAGGGTTAATTGGTATTTTAAAATGTATTGTGTATTGCTTAGTGTATTTTTTTTTGTGGTTCATAATTCTTATTTCTATGTTATAAGTATAAGTATGTATCAAGGAACCGATCATGAATGTGAGTGAGAGAGCGCCATTGTATTCGGATGTGCCCTGAATGTTACGATTGGATGCTGTATATATGTCAGGTAGAAGTCAGTTAAACTGGCGTGTGAGGTGTAAGCAGGCGTGAGGTGTGCATATAGAGTCATACATGTAAATAGTTGTAAATGTGTAATATTTGTAAGTGTAAATTTGTACATTGTTTATAAGCATAGCAAAAGGTGTATCCAAGTGTGACTAATTAGGGGACACCGGAGACTAGTAGCGAAGGGATTTTATGGGACGTCTCATAACAACAAATATTCCCTTGGGAATATTCTTTGTTATGAGAGGGCATTTGAGACGGTTCCTCGTATAGGATAAGGAGATTTTCATTAGATTAGTATTTCGTGTTAATATTCTTATATGGATAGGATGCGCGGACGTGTAAGTTAGTTTCAAAATCTGAGACGGAAGTAACAGGTGGACAGGAAGACCGAAAGGAAGCTAGGCGGACAGGAAACATGTGTCCAGGCGTGGAGTTGACTGATGAGGGAATGTATGGACTTTGCCTGCGGGTGGTCAGTAAGATGACGCCAAGCCAGGTTCCAAAAGAGATGATCTGGTATATGTCAGAGAATGGTCAGGACGCCGGAAGTAGGGGGATGTTCTAGTTAACGAACAATTTTTGAAGAACGCGTCTTAAGTGACGTAAGTGTAATCATGGCCAATCAGGATTCTTAATAGAGACACGTGATATATAGATAGGAGGGTGAAATTCTATGTTTGGTGGTTGAAAGTAGGGGATAGATTTCGCAGATAGACAGAAGGCAGATAGACAGTGTTCGGAGAGGTCACACTCCACATATTCTCGGCAAACCTAACTCGGAAGTATAACAATTTACGGACTTAGAATTTTTTAGTGGGTGTAATAAGAAGTCGTGTGTTGCATTATTATTATAAGTCTGAATTCTTTCCTCTCATCACGTTATCAACTGTCCGTTATATTACTGGTGTTTTATAGTACAAAATATATAATTACGTGAATTCAGAAATTAGTATACCAACTTGCGGGAAGTGAGAGCGAGATATTATACACTTGGACGCGCATTTCTGCTGATCTGAAACGAACACTTAATAGTAATAATAAACGCTTTCATAGTTCTTACCAACAACTTCTGGTGTGCGCCTACATCATTTCAACCTACGAGCACGTCTCCCAAACCCCATGTCCCGACCGTTTTGCAGCTGACCTGGGAATCTCATACCTCTACCGGAGTAATCTCGAGGAGGCTGGCGCCCAAATTAATCAGTGTATATAATTAATTATTGACATCGACGTGCTTCCTCGAGATACTCTCTCCATATATGACGGAGCTGGCAGCCGAGGGCGACGACGACCAACAACGACGACGAGGACGACGGCGACCCGCTTCATATTTTGGCGCCCAACGTCGGGCTCGAGATGGCAACAATGACCACGGCGGGGATCGACGCGAGAGCCGACAGCCGACGCAGGGTTAATGCGGCTCGAGATGGCAACAATGACCACGGCGGGGATCGACGCGAAAGCCGACAGCCGACGCAGGGTTAATGCGGCTCGAGATGGCAACAATGACCACGGCGGGGATCGACGCGAGAGCCGACAGCCGACGCAGGGTTAATGCGGCTGATGGCAACAATGACCGCAGCGGGGATCGACGCGAGAGCCGACAGCCAACGCAGTGTTAGTAGAGCAGCTTGCAGTATCATGCAGTGTCAACGACCGACGGCCACAACACCAGGCAGACCCCAAACAGCTGAGAACAACGTTGGACGGTGGGGGAGACGATCACCCAGGCGTAACCTAGAAGACGTCGATACGTAAGCATAAAGGGTTTCATTTCAATTGTTGTATCCATATATATGTACATGTGTGTAATTCATTTTGGTAGGGTTTATTTTGTTTTTGAGTTTAAGGGGAATTGTTGAGGATATATTATATATTATATGTTGCTAAGGAGCCAAACTAAAAGTGGAAAAATGGAGACTACAGCAGGGACGAGTACTAGCCAAGATAAAGAAAGTTCGCGAGGTTCGGACAATGTCATGTCGAATAATGTGTTAGAGCGGATATTGGAGCAGATGAATCAGATGAGGAACGAAATGATAGAAACTAGTAATAATTTGAAGAGTGAGTTCGTTAATTTGAGAAATGAAGTAGCCGGGAATTATAGGAAATTGGAATCTATGCTGGTCTGGAATTGTAGTGAATTGAATAATAAGATAGCCGAGAATAGTAATGAAGTGGAAAGTAAATTAATTGAGGATATTAGTGAATTGAATAATAAGGTAGCCGAGAATAGTAATGAAGTGGAAAGTAAATTGATTGAGGATACTAGTGAATTGAATAATAAGATAGCCGAGAATAGTAATGAAGTGGAAAGTAAATTAATTGAGGATATTAGTGAATTGAATAATAAGGTAGCCGAGAATAGTAATGAAGTGGAAAGTAAATTAATTGAGGATATTAGTGAATTGGATAATAAGATAGCTGAGAATAGTAATGAAGTGGAAAGTAAATTAATTGTGGATATTAGTGAATTGGATAATAAGATAGCCGAGAATAGTGATGAAGTGGAAAGTAAATTAATTGAGGATACTAGTGAATTGGATAATAAGATAGCCGAGAATAGTAATAAAGTGGAAATTAAATTAATTGAGGATATTAATGAATTGAATAATAAGGTAGCCGAGAATAGTAATGAAGTGAGAAGTAAATTAGCTGTGGATATTGATGAATTGGGAGATAATCTAGATGAAAATTGTAATGTATTGGATAATAAATTAGAAGAGAATATTGATGAATTGAATAATATGGTAGCCGAGAATAGTAATGAAGTGGAAATTGAATTAGCTGTGAATATTAATGAGTTGAAAAAGAAACTAGATGAAAATAGTACCGAACTGAAAGATAAGTTAGCTGAGAATATTAGTGAATTGAGTAATGAACTAGCTGAGAATAGTAACGAAGTGGAATTTAAATTAGCTGTGAATATCAATGAGTTGAAAGAGAAACTAGATGAAAATAGTACTGAACTGAAAGATAAGTTAGCTGAGATTATTAATGGATTGAATAATAAGAAAGCAGGAAATAGTAATGAAGTGGAGAGTAAATTAGCTAAGGATATTAAGGAGAATATTGGGGAATTGAATATTAAGGTAGCCGGAAATAATAATGAGGTGGAAAGTAAAATAAATATGGATATTAATGGATTGGACGATAATCTCGATGAGAATAGTAATGAATCGGAGTATAGGTTAACCGAGAATAGTATCAGTCTAGAGAGCCAGGTGTTAGAAAGTTATGGAGCATTCAAGGAGCAAGTAAATAGAGTAATCGAAAAGTTTGATGAGTTTGGGAGCGAGAAAGAGAATGCGGAAACCATCACAAACATGGGGCGGAGGGCAGAAGAAGCCTTCCCACCCCACAGAGGGTACAATAGCAATGACCATAATGACGGTTGGAGCAGGGATCGGCCACACAGTACTGGCGGTCATGGTTTACAACCTTACCATAAAGACAGGCTGTATTTTGTGAACCGATTTTCTAACAATGGTACAAAGCGGTACTGCGACGATCAAAGGAGTGAGTATAGGAAGGGCTATTGGAGGCCTCATTTTTCTGCAGGAGGAGAAAAAGTTAAGTGGAAGCATGCTGGTAGATTTAATGTGAGGAGTAGCGTGTCTCCACGTGTAAACTGTCAATTTAAGAATGGCACAATGACATATGAGGAAGGCCGCAGACGATCCCATTCGGAGAATGACGATCCGATTCATGATAGACATCCAGGCGACGTACCAGGTTAATAAACGAGAATTGGTGTGAGGTTGAAAATAATATGATTTTTAATTATAAGAAAAATAAGAATGTGTTTGTTTTGTGCATGTAGTATTTGAGCGGTATAAGCAACTAGAACCAAGAACTAATGTCAGTGCTGAAAATTTTAACCTTGTGAAAATTTTGTTACTTTTGTTTTCTTTTTGCCACCTTCAGAATTAGTTGTTTTTGTGTGTTTTCTTATAAGATCATGCGATAAGTAGTATTCCCTGTGGCAATAATTTAAAGATGATATTAATAAGAATTAATAATGATTAATAATAATGATAGAATATTTTTTTTAATTAACTTCATTTATGTTCATTCATTTGTAGAGGTTGAATGATTCGATTTGTATATGTATCCATTTTTTTAGAATCAATATTAAGTGCCAGACCCTCATTTTTAGTTCGAGACATAAAGTTGTCCTCTATATTGAGGGGACGTTATTCGAGATGTGTATTCAAGGTTGCAGCTCATGTATGAGATATGATAAATAGAGTCAGTATTTCAGAAGTATTATGTATCGTTTGGTATAATTTTGATTCTGGTTAATGGTTATTATTTCGGTTTTATGGACGTAAATGTGTTGTCAAGGTTTCAGCTAATGTGTGAAGTATGATATAAAGGGTTAATTGGTATTTTAAAATGTATTGTGTATTGCTTAGTGTATTTTTTTTTGTGGTTCATAATTCTTATTTCTATGTTATAAGTATAAGTATGTATCAAGGAACCGATCATGAATGTGAGTGAGAGAGCGCCATTGTATTCGGATGTGCCCTGAATGTTACGATTGGATGCTGTATATATGTCAGGTAGAAGTCAGTTAAACTGGCGTGTGAGGTGTAAGCAGGCGTGAGGTGTGCATATAGAGTCATACATGTAAATAGTTGTAAATGTGTAATATTTGTAAGTGTAAATTTGTACATTGTTTATAAGCATAGCAAAAGGTGTATCCAAGTGTGACTAATTAGGGGACACCGGAGACTAGTAGCGAAGGGATTTTATGGGACGTCTCATAACAACAAATATTCCCTTGGGAATATTCTTTGTTATGAGAGGGCATTTGAGACGGTTCCTCGTATAGGATAAGGAGATTTTCATTAGATTAGTATTTCGTGTTAATATTCTTATATGGATAGGATGCGCGGACGTGTAAGTTAGTTTCAAAATCTGAGACGGAAGTAACAGGTGGACAGGAAGACCGAAAGGAAGCTAGGCGGACAGGAAACATGTGTCCAGGCGTGGAGTTGACTGATGAGGGAATGTATGGACTTTGCCTGCGGGTGGTCAGTAAGATGACGCCAAGCCAGGTTCCAAAAGAGATGATCTGGTATATGTCAGAGAATGGTCAGGACGCCGGAAGTAGGGGGATGTTCTAGTTAACGAACAATTTTTGAAGAACGCGTCTTAAGTGACGTAAGTGTAATCATGGCCAATCAGGATTCTTAATAGAGACACGTGATATATAGATAGGAGGGTGAAATTCTATGTTTGGTGGTTGAAAGTAGGGGATAGATTTCGCAGATAGACAGAAGGCAGATAGACAGTGTTCGGAGAGGTCACACTCCACATATTCTCGGCAAACCTAACTCGGAAGTATAACAATTTACGGACTTAGAATTTTTTAGTGGGTGTAATAAGAAGTCGTGTGTTGCATTATTATTATAAGTCTGAATTCTTTCCTCTCATCACGTTATCAACTGTCCGTTATATTACTGGTGTTTTATAGTACAAAATATATAATTACGTGAATTCAGAAATTAGTATACCAACTTGCGGGAAGTGAGAGCGAGATATTATACACTTGGACGCGCATTTCTGCTGATCTGAAACGAACACTTAATAGTAATAATAAACGCTTTCATAGTTCTTACCAACAACTTCTGGTGTGCGCCTACATCATTTCAACCTACGAGCACGTCTCCCAAACCCCATGTCCCGACCGTTTTGCAGCTGACCTGGGAATCTCATACCTCTACCGGAGTAATCTCGAGGAGGCTGGCGCCCAAATTAATCAGTGTATATAATTAATTATTGACATCGACGTGCTTCCTCGAGATACTCTCTCCATATATGACGGAGCTGGCAGCCGAGGGCGACGACGACCAACAACGACGACGAGGACGACGGCGACCCGCTTCAAGATAGATAGATAGATAGATAGATAGATAGATAGATAGATAGATAGATAGATAGATAGATAGATAGATAGATAGATAGATAGATAGATAGATAGATAGATAGATAGATAGATAGATAGATAGATAGATAGATAGATAGATAGATAGATAGATAGATAGATAGATAGATAGATAGATAGATAGATAGATAGATAGATAGATAGATAGATAGATCAGTGGGTGGGTGGGTGGATGGTTGGATGGATGGATGGATGGATGGGTGGGTGGGTGGGTGGGTGGGTGGATTTATTGAGTAATATTTTACATACAGATTTTATATTATCATAATTTTCTCTAAAATCCAATGCACGGGTCTTCTGACCGTACGTGCTTTGTACCCAAAACAAGTCCTCCTTTGTAGATCCCCTCCCCACCTATGATTATATCCAACTACTCTCTAAAAGAACACACATATTAAAATGAAAATGGCACAATAAAACATATTATATAATATATCCTAACCTAAAAGACATAAAAGTGTTATTGAAAAAATAAATAAATATAAGCTATCGGTAATATGGTTTGGAGGATTTAGTGGAAAGTACAAAGATTAGCTGTCAGGTTCGATGTTATACTGGAATTTCCAACTCCCAGCTCTCGCTCGTTACATACCGGAAGTCAAAATGCTGAAAGAAAGGAAGGCAGAAGGATCATGCTTGCAAACTGCAATTTTGTGTAGCAATTTTGTGTACTTTTGTATAGAATTGTGAAGTGTAGCTATAACTCCTGTTAGAAGTGCAAGAAGAGATGTTGTGTCAAAATGGATTAAGGCAAAGAAATTTCTAAAGACGGACGGTAAATTTTGTAATAAAGACGTAGGCCTAATTAGGGCGTAATTTTGTATTCTGGGGCACGATGCGTCGCGGTTAAGGCGTAACGCTGCAATCGATTCCCGATGCAGTTATCGTCATACGGAACTGCAGAAGACTTACAATTCGACCTCACTTTATCCCAGATTTCTTCGCTTAAGTATGCCCTTATCTCTTGCAACGTAGAAAGATCATTTAAAAGATCTTTTTCTGTGTTGAAGAACATGTTTCAGGTAAACACATGAGCTTATCATTTTGATAAATTAGCTGTAGTACCTTAATTAAAAATAAAATAAAAATGTAAGATAATGTAAAACTGGATTTTACTACTGCACATTTTTACTGTTTTTTCGCTTCATTGTGCATGTTTTAAGATTTGATAGTATCTTACTTCCAGAATGGCAGCAAATAATAAAATTTCTATTCATCAACTCACTATAATCAATTGGAATGCTGATGGTATTAGAATGAAACGATCTTCTCTGATTGCCTTTTTGTCAACACATAATATTATGATAGCCTGCATCACAGAAACTCACCTTCTTCCAAACGAAGTCTTCACTGTTCCAGGATATATAAAATATATAGATATGATAGGAATGCTTCAACTGCATCTGGTGGTGTTGCCATTTCAATTAAACGAAATATTACACATCATCAAGTCCTTCTTCCTTATACGTCTGATATAGAGACAGTCGGAATCAAAATTAAGTGTCAAAATAACCATGATTTTGTTTTATTTTGTGCTTATAAGCCCCCAAAATATCTGCTAAATACTGCATACCTTGCTCTTTTATTTCCCTCAGTCGGTTCAACACTTCTTGTGGGCGATCTAAAATGTAAACACACATCATGGGGATGCAGAGTAACGAACCCAAATGGACATCGTCTTTACAAGTGCATTAACAACCTTGGTCTCCATATTCTCGCACCAACTGAACCAACACACTATCCATATAATCCCGCCAATCTTCCCGATATCCTTGACATCGGAATTCAAAAGAATATGCATTTACCAACTTATATTGCATCATTAACAGCACTTGATTCAGATCATTGTCAAGTGTTGATTACTTTCCAATTGTCTCCTAATGTAACACCTAAAGTACAACGCCTTATTAATGGTTTTGTTGATTGGGATAAATTTCAGTTTACTCTAGACTCAATGTTAGTCACAGAATATCATCCACTAACAGCAACAGATATTGACAATGATGTTCAACATTTTACGGACACAATATGCTCATGTGTAAATTATTGTACAATGTGCTCCAAGCGGCCATTAACGCGCTACTTACTTACCATCTTCCATACTCCAATTAATTAAAGAAAAACATCGTATTCGTAGACAATGGCAACGAGAGAGGCAACCATGGCAGCGAAAGAAGCTGAATTATCTCATGCGATTAGTCAAGACAAATCTTGAACAACATCGCCTGCAGTCATATCAGTCTTACTTATCATCTCTATCTGAAGCTGATAATACTCTTTGGTACGCTACAAAGCGTACTCTACGCGAGCCAACAGTCATCCCGACACTTCGGTTAGACTCTCAAATAGCCACAGACACAGAGTCGAAATGTAACTTGCTTGCATCTAATTATCAACATGTATTCACCCCAAACGAGAATAAAAATGAACAGACTACCTCTGAATTAATTTAAATTAATTAGAGGAGCCTTTAGAGGCAACCTCAGCATGATATTCTGCATGTCATATTCCATAATTTAACAGTGGTCTGTATAGCAAGCTTGCTGGTCGATCAATATTAAACATAAAAAAAAAAGATTTGATAGTGCATGGAAATCCGGGCTCTAGTGATGATGGTGGCAATTCGGTTCTTGCTAAGCGATGCGACGTCGAAATGACGTCAACGAAAACGGGTCAGTTGTATCACAAACACAGGAACGATTTCATTTCACAGATAACTTGGCGGCTGCCAAACTTTTCCGGTTAGGCCTGTCTAGTTTCGAAGAATATTGTAATCGGTTCCCGTGGAAAGATTTTACGGCAACAGCAAGCTGTTAACAGTCGTATTTACAAGTGAACAAAGCTAGACTCAGAACCGAGCTTAAAGGTACGTTTTCCTCGGTGCGACTATTGCGATGGTCGTTCAATGATGATCGTGCAACGATAATCGTTGAGCACTATTTCTTTGTATTTTCTAGAGTCGCGGCAGTCGCTCGGAGGAAAACGGCTCCATAGAAAATACAAAGAAATAGTGCTCAACGATTATCGTTGCACGATCATCGTTGAACGATCATCGCAATAGTCGCATCGAGGAAAACGTACCTTAAGAAGCGCTATATTCCTGGGTAAGCTTGCTGCACCACATTTGAAATTTTTTTGTGTACATTCTTTATATTTAATTTTCATGTTAATATTTATAGTATTTATTCAGTATGGCAAGCCTATATTCGTGCAATGAGGAACGTATGGGTTCAATTAATCCAACATTAGTGTTTTAATTTGTGCCCTGCCAAACAATTTGGTCACAAGCCTCCACTGCATACATACACAGGTATAGGTCTACACGTAAACACTTACACACACACGCACCTACACACATACTCGTACATATAGATACTGTGTCATAAGTGATATGGGCTTTGAAGCAACATTAGATAGTATGTGTTGTGGCGAGAAATTACTCTAATCTTCAAAGTAAAGGCCATTAGATTATAATATGGCCTTGAACCACCTATCAGTGAGATTTATTATCCCGTGATAGTACCAGTTTCTGGTTTTTGATGAGAAGAATTCAGTGATAACATTTCAATATAAGTTATAATCAGTCAAAACCAAAATCAGACATCATTCCCGTGTGTGTATGAGAGGATTTAAAATTTTCAATTAAAACATATTCCTAGCATTGAATTCAGATACAATAATTTTTTCCACGTTTTTATTTAAATATGGAAGTAACTGAATCGGCATTTTATTTCCTATAATGTGTATATAGCCTATACTGACGGTTGGAGCTTTTCTTTTTGTGAGGAATTTCCAGATTGTTCTTTCTTAGTAACATTCCCATCCGTAATTTATTCGTCCAATGCAGGCACTAGGCCAGGGCCGGGCATGAGAGCGGCTCAGTCTAGTCGGCCAGAGCTGCTCTCGCTCCGCAAGGCACTTCAATTCCAAGCCAGAGCAGAACGCTTACGGAGTGGCGGACTCGCATTACAGCTACCTTCCCTGCATTAATATAACAAGAGCCACGGTTGTTCTAATCATTCAGTCTGTCAGTACATAATAGTTGGGATAATGGGATAATAAATCTCACTGATAGGTGGTTCAAGGCCATAGTTTATTTTTTGTACATTACATAATTTATAACACTCTTATTAATTTAATGAAATAAACTTCGCTCTATGCACACACACAAATCATTAGGCTTATTTACATAGCCCATAGGCACATACTGCAATCTCCTCACCACGGTTCTACGAGACAGGCGTATGGCTTCCACTTCCCCTACTTGCTGTGGACAGAGTTCATCTACCAATATAATTAAACATCGCTTGATGAATTCACCTTCGTTGGATGTTTTCAATTCCTTTGCAATTTCGTGGCAAATTTTGTAGCTAATTCTCATAGCCGATTCACTACGTACATTATTGTCATCCTGTTAATACATAATATAATATAATATAATATAATATAATATAATATAATATAATATAATATAATATAATATAAGGTATGATATGATGTAATATATATTTTAGTGGGTTATTTTACGACGCTTTATCAACATCTAAGGTTATTTAGCGTCTGAATGAGATGAAGGTGATAATGCCGGTGGAATGAGTCCGGGGTCCAACACCGAAAGTTACCCAGCATTTGCTCATACAGGGTTGAGGGAAAACCCCGGAAAAAACCTCAACCAGGTAACTTGCCCCAACCGGGAATCGAACCCGGGCCACCTGGTTTCGCGGCCAGACGCTCTAGCCGTTACTCCACAGGTGTGGACGATATGATATATGATGTGATATGATATGATATGATATGATATGATATGATATATGATGTATTATATGATATGACCATAAATTAATACAACTTAAAAAAATGTTTCTCAGGTACATTATATTAGAGTATCTATTCTATATTTATATTGCATTATAAGTTATTATAGTACATTTAGTAATATATAATTTTAAATTATACAAGTATTATGATATATCATAGTATAGTATATTACAGTTCATGATATATAATATGATATATGATATATCATGAACTGTAATATACTATACTATGACATATCATAATACTTGTATAATTTAAAATTATATATTACTAAATGTATAATAACTTATAATGCAATGTAAATATCAAATATATATTCTAATATAATGTACCTGAAAACATTTTAAGTTGTATTAATTTATGGTGTTCATTACCAACATATTTGTCATATTCAGTAGCATGTTGTAAAGAATAATGTCGTTGGATATTGAACTTCTTAATCAGTTGGGGTGTTTTATGTCAAATTAAACACTTTGCTAATCCACTGCTCTCTACCAAAAAGAACTCCTCCTCCCATGATACATTAAAAGCATTGGGAGTAGCGGGCCACTTTAGTGTATGAGCGGAAGCTCCGTCTTCAAAGTTCATCATACTGCAGAGTTACCACTGCACCGACACTGAATGACGTACAGTATGCTTACGTCACAGCGCTCGCAAGACGCGCTCTTTGAAGCACACAGCGCTTATTTCTCAGAATCACGTAATGTGCCCAGCTCTGTACTAGGCCTACTCTGTTAGACTGCCGGAAGCTGAATCGCATTGTTGCGTATAATCCAACAGGCAAACGAATTTCGTAATTCATTTGTTTTGCTGTGTTGCAATATCCACTTTTCAGAACTCACACCAGATTTGAACTAGATTAATGCAAACGGAGTTCAGTATTATAAACTACAACGCGACGAAATCGTAATCTCAGCTCATTTTCTGAAGTTGGTTCTCAATTAATCTCCAGTCATCAGTCTTTATACAGGGACATCATTTTATTTTTACTAACATTTCTAATATTAACCTGGCTATACCATTGGATTAACGATTGAGAACCGAAAACACCGTTTGCTACCCCCTTCCACGACTGGAGTTCGATGATACTGGCGTAATATACAAACAAATCACTTTACTAGGTATAGGAGGGAAGAAAAGTAGTTCATCCATTTACGTAAACTAGGAAATATCACGCTTTTGAGTTTGATCATTTTCATTAGGTTTTTGTTTAATCAAAATACAGTACAGTATTAACAATGAATGTTTTTACTCACGAACTGAGCTGTCCATGTGGACGTATTCATTATGCAGTGTATATTATACTGTCTACAGCACATTAGCGTACACTATAGAGAATGAAGTTAAATTGAAAAATAATCATAATATGGATATTTAAACACATTTTTTTAAATGGTGGCCGTTCATTTCGATACAGGCTTCATTTCCAATGTGCATATTATCGCACTATAGACTATCGTATGTAATTCCAATTACCAGGTTCGTACTTCGTATCAGTAACTCATGTCGAAATAATTCTCTACCTACTCTATAAAAGAGTACCTTACGTACTGTAAATTCAATTTCACTTCGGCCCGATCCGAAAAGATAAAATTATTCAGACATGCTATCTACTCTCCGTCCAAGTGGTTATGTCGCAGGGTCGTAGAAAGGATGGAAATCACATGACACTTAATTACTTAACGAGGCCTTTTTATTTATTTTAAACAATTTAATGGGTATAATATTACGTAGACGTCCAATTCCTAACAGAAATTAATGTTCTCAGAAAAGAGCTAAGACAGCCCAGCCACTAGCCTATAGCCTACAGAGAGGCGAATAGAAGCAGGTGCGGGAAACCGGGATACGACGTAGGCAAATGAACGACAGTACCTGTGCGAAAATGATTCAATATTGAAAGCTCTTTCGTCACTGGAAAACGCGAACATATTTTTGGAACGCACTGTTTACTATGGCCGTAAGGCTACTATGACTGTATATGCGGTCTTGGATCTGTGTGGAGGACGGTTGAACTTCATTAGTAGAAGGGGTGGAAGTGAAGTACATTCAAAAACTCAGGTACAATAAAAATTGAAGTAAAAATAAAATGATGTCCCTGTACAACCAGCCCTTAGTGCCATACTTATTCTGCACTAGACCTGTGGTCACATAAATTTTTGTCTCAAAATGCACCAAAAGGTGAGTTCCACAAATTAGACTGAGCGTTTAAATAAAGCCAGGAGTGCAGTGAATTACAGAGCAAGTAATTAAGGAAATTTGGTTTCTGTATTGTTTTATTTTGTGTATCCTATGAAAAGAAGTACAACAACCATGCTCAAACTTTTTAATCACCCGGTTCTTTACATGTTACCTCATTTAGCCAGTCGCAGGGGGTGGGTGACGAGTTGTTTATCTCGGTCTTAATCAGATCACGGTGAATTGGACAGATGTTAGATCACATTCTCCTCCAGTAGGGACGTGCGTGACCAATGAGATAATTGTTTATCACTGACGTCAGTCATAAGAGACACATCCGATTGGCCATGGATCACAACATTGTAACACACGAATCGAATAATACATCGGCCTTCATGAAATGTCTTGCCTTCTGTCTCTCTTTGTCTCTCCCTGCGTGGCCAGCCGCTTTCGTTTTGCTTCTTTATCCTTACCTCCAAAGTTTTCGCTCGTTCCGACTTTTTTCTTTCACGCCGAGTATCCGGGTTGGTGCGCCTCAAGGCCCCCCGGGAATTCCCCCGACGTGCGCAAACGTTGTTTCATTTGTTTGGGGCGTTCCCTACGCGCCTCGATATAGCCTTGCCTCAGTCTCCTCTCATTTGTCCCACAGCCAAGTGCGTGAGTGCGTTCATAAGCGGCGAAATGTCGATGAGAGTTCATTGCTCTGCAATTACCTCAAAGCGACGTTTTGTTGCTGGAAGGCCGAATACATTAATTGTCCAGGTTCTCGGTGGAAAGCAAGGATTTTTCGTCGCTACGTTTTCTTGCCATCTTTCCTTCAAAGACGGAAACTAAACGACATTTCATACAAGTTGAGAGGATGCGAAGGCATTTCTTTCCCCTTCTACTTGTCCTGAGTCCATCATTGACAGACTGGTAGCTGTTACCTCTTATACCTGCACCCCCCAAGCTATACACACTAGAAAATAAAATATTAAATAAAGTATATAAGTGAATATCAAATACAGTGTCACAGATGTTTGACAGTTTCATATTAGAGTATAGTTTTGTGTATTTCTTACAATATTTTCAACTAATAATTAATTACATTTAGGAATGTCAGTTTGTATTATGAAGTCAGGAGGAGCGACACAGTGCAAATTGTCCCATTGTGTATGTTGTAGAGTAGCAACTAGCGGTGGAGAAAATATTTATCTTCTATTGTCAGCAGTTTTTTAATGTGCCAGTTAATATAAACTGCAATAAAATTCAAATTTATTTTGATGTACCGAAGTACATATGATATTTCCATGCAGATATTCTGCTTTCTCAGATGATGAGAGAGAGATGGAACGGAGAAAAATTCTCTCCGGCGCCGGGATTTGAACCCGGGTTTTCAGCTCTCCGTGCTGATGCTTTAACCACTAAGCCACGCCGGATACAATCCCGACACCGTTGAGAATCGTCTCAGATTAAGCTCCATCTCTTGGGTTCCCTCTAGTGGCCGCCCTCTGCACTACGTCATAGATGTCTATGCACGCAGGACCGAAGTCCATACATGTGTAGAGGTGCACTCAGATGAGTGACTGGTTGGCCGGGGTCCGACGGTATGGGCGCCGTCTTTAAATCACAAAGTGCACCTCTACACATGTATGGACTTCTATGACGTAGTGCAGAGGGCGGCCACTAGAGGGAACCCAAGAGATGGAGCTTAATCTGAGACGATTCTCAACGGTGTCGGGATTGTATCCGGCGTGGCTTAGTGGTTAAAGCATCAGCACGGAGAGCTGAAAACCCGGGTTCAAATCCCGGCGCCGGAGAGAATTTTTCTCCGTTCCATCTCTCTCTCATCAAATAAAATTCAATATAAACGCTTAGTATGGACTTCCGAAATATAGAGTACCGGTAAACACTTCCTGAAATAAAATTTGTCCCTATGTAGGAAGTAAATTAGCCGAACGTTTATGAAATGGATAGTAACAGTAACATCTTCCCCTTCACTGATGGTAGGGAGTGTGAGTAGAGGGGAAAGCCTATCAACCAAACTGAAATGAGGTGTAATGTCCGGTTTCGCTAGCATGTGTCATACTTTCCTCGGGAAAAGAAAAAAAAAAATACTACTTCATGTCTGAGCACAACTCCATAATGAACAAGGAAACACGCCTATCGCCTAAGTTATGTCGAGGCCGAAAGATGGTATTAATAATAGCGATGTAGCGATGATGATGATGATGATAATGATGATGATGATGATGATGACGACAGCGACGAAAAAATTAAACTAAACTAAGAAAGGAAGATTAATCTTTTGTGAGTATTTTGTGTCCTTCAACATCTAAATTTCGGACCTGGTCCCCTTGGTGTTAAAAGACAGCGTCTTCAGTATGCAAGCAAAGTAGTGGAAACTTCCTAATAATTGTTATTAGTTGATTTATACTAAGGACCGAATGACATCTAAAACACATTTGTTTGAAGTAGGCTCTGTAAATAAATTTGAAGAAATATAAATCTGAAAATGAGTGATAATAGAGAAAATTCTGGGAAAGAAATCAGTAAAGAAAGAATAAAATTTAAAGCGTTTTCAAAAGAATATGACCATTTCATTTGAAGAATAGTGTTTCATTAAACAGCTCTAGTTTAAAGAATCACATACAAAGAGTTGAGAATGCATGGATTGGCAAAATTTTATAGTAGAGGAATGACTCTACAAGTGTAGATGATTATCCCAGTTTGTTTTCAAATTTGTTGAAACCATTTTGATCAAAATCAAGTATTCATCTTGATTACACAATTTTTAACACTGTATCACTTCGGAATATGTATGGTAAGACTTTCCTGTGTTAAATTTCAACGTACCTCGTTTACATGTTTCGACCTACTGTATTACAATAAGATTACAACGAAGAGCTAAACACAATCAAATGCATAGCACAAGAAAACGGATACAACCCTAACATAATAGACAACATAATACGTAAGACAAAAAACACCACAAAAACAGAAGAACACAACACAAACACAAGAACACAAAAAATACATCACACTAACATACGAGAACAAAAACACACACAAAATTGCAACCTCGTTCAAGAAATTAAATTACAACATCGCATACAGAACAAATAACACTCTACAAAAACATCTCAACACGCAAACAACACAAACAAACAAATAAAACCACACAGGCGTATACAAACTCAAATGTAACACCTGCAACAACTTCTACATAGGACAGACAGGTAGATAATTTCAAACACGTTACAAAGAACACATCACAGCCATAACAAGATTACAAAACACCTCCACATATGCAGAACACATCACAAATGCTAATCACACTAACAGAGACATCAACACAGACATGGAAATACTACACATCCAACCAAAAAGCCAGAAACTAAACACACTAGAACAATATGAAATACTACTGGGTTCAGAAAGTTCCCGGAATTTTACTACCATTTTTCGTATTAGTGTATAACAAGGGATATTATACATTTATTTTGTTGGTAACATTCATGATGTCATTTCCTTAAAGTCTGTTGATAATGGCGATTGTTGGTTCTGAGTTGTAGGCAATTGTTTATCATAGTGTTTTGTTTGTTCGTCGCATTTTGTAATTATGTCCACAGAGCAACGTACAAACATCAAGTTCTCTGTTTTGTTACACAAAACTCCTGCAGACACATTAAGATTGTTGGAAGAAACATATGGCGAACCAGCAATGAAAAAAACTCAAGTGTATGCCTGGCATAAACGCTTTTCTGGTGGCCGTGATAGCATCAAAGATAACGTACGCAGCGACCGACCAACAACTGCAACAAATGAAGCAATCGCTCAGCGTGTGCGTAATGTTGTGAGGGACGACCGACGTAAAACCATAAAAGAGATAGCAGCAGAGGTCGGAATATCAGTCGGAAGTATACACAATGTTCTTCACAAGCATCTCAACATGATATTACGTGTCTCAGAAGTTAGATCCGAAAATGCTGTCGGCAGAACAGAAAGAAACAAGAATGACTCTTGCTGGGGACATGATCAGTACGGCTGATGAAGATGGTGATTTCTTACACAAAATTATTGCTGGTGATGAAACTTGGTGCTACTTGTACGACCCAGTCCCTAAACGACAGTCATCTGAGTGGAAATCGAAAACATCTCCTCGGAAGCAAAAATTTCCTAGGGACACTTCCAAAGGCAAAGTTATGTTGGAAGTTTTCTTCGACTCTCAGGGTCTCATCCACCATGAGTTCATTCCAGAAGGTCGTACTGTAACGAAAGAATTGTACGTAGAAATCCTCCGTCGTCTCCGGGACGCAGTGAGAAGGAAACGTCCAGAAAAGTGGGTAGAAAACAACTCGTTCCTTATGCATGACAATGCACCTGCTCATCGCGCAATTATTGTAAAGAATTTTCTTGCCAGGCACAACATAACTGCTTTGGATCACCCACCATACTCTCCTGATCTCTCACCACCTGATTACTTTCTGTTTCCCCGTCTGAAAAGTCATCTGAAAGGACGGAGATTCAATGCTGAAGAGGTTATCGCAAACGCGACGAGAGCACTAAGACGGGTTTCATAAAATGGCTTCCAGGCCTGCTTCCAGGAACTCTACACGCGTTGGCAAAAGTGTGTTGTTGCGGAAGGCAACTATTTTGAAGGGAATGCTGTAGAATAGTGTTTAAGGTACGTTGTTGCTATGATGCTAGCAAATTCCGGGAACTTTTTGAACCTAGTATGTATACAGACACACAAAAACACACCCCAACGAAATTCTCAAAACACAACTCAACTTCAAAACACACACACTCTTTGACTCTACACTATACCACAGGAACACACCCTCACAGGAAACAGAACAAGTGGCGCCAAGACCAACAACGGCCAGTTCTGAAGATGACCTATAAATAGGTCGAAACATGTAAACGAGGTACGTTGAAATTTAACACAGGAAAGTCTTGCCATACATATTCCAAAATCAGTTGTCTGGCGAATTATTCATTGTGAGAGTTAGTCTATTATTCCAGTAAACAAAGGAAATTCAGGTCGTATGTTTTCAGAAAATTCCAACACTACAAGTTACAATCACATTTAACCGCCACTTTATTAAATTACCTTCCAAATTATTACATGAATTCAAATAGTGAACTTTATGATATTTAAGAGCAATCCAATTCTATATAACTCCATTACTTTTGAGAATCATTATTTCTTTGAAGAACAGAAATTCTATCCTCAAATTTAATCAATGAATGTCAGATATTACGAACATTGCCAAAATTAAAATAGCTTTCCAGTGACAGTTATTTGACACTCATCAATTTATATAGTTTGTGGTTAGTGAAACACGTTCAATCACGCAACGGAAATAAATTCAGTAGCATCAAGTTTCGATCCTTCAGATTCATGTGTCAGCGTATATTTCACCGCTACTCTGCAAACATGATCTACTGAAAAACGATTGTGTGTCAGTACAGAGAAATGAAGAATTTAGAGTGACAGGGAAAGCACTTTTATCTACCATAGATATTGTCATATAATTTTTCTGAGATCTAATTTCGGTCCTCTTTACTTAGAAGGCATTATCAAACCAATACAGTCAAGCCTAGGTAAGTTCAACAAAAATATACCTAGGTCTAATAAATAAATTGAGCAAGAGTATGTTAGATTTCAAAAAGAACATATCACTGTTCCGGAGGAACAACGACGTAAGTGCAACATATAATGTTTTTTTAGTAGAAGCAAAAAACATAACCTTATTTAGACATAATTTCATAGGAATTAAATTAATATTATGTATATGCCGTCTTAGATAGCTTATCAAATGCTAAGTGAAAATTTATTCACTAAGTTAGCAATAATTGTAGGACGATGTTAAATCGATGAACTTTCAATGTAATAATTAATTCTATTTGCAACAACAAGGTCTAGACATGGGAGACCCATTGTCTGGTCTACTAGCCGAGATTTTCTTACGAACTCTAGAAAGCAAGCATAATCACAACCCTATCCCATAAATATAATATTGTTTCATTATAATAGATACGTTCATGATACTCTCATATTGTACGAAAGTACTACCTCACACATTGAATCCATAGCTTATGATTTTAATCAATTACATCCTAAAATCATATTTACATCTGAAGACAGTATAAATAATTCCATAAATTTCCTGTATATAAAAATCGCCATTAAGCAACCAAAACTAACCTTTAATATTTATCGAAAACCTACTACCACCAACCATACTATATACAACTCTTCCGTCCACCCCGCAACACACAAAAATAGTAAATTAAATTTTTTAAATTCATATACAGTATTATTAAGTGTTCCTCTGAGTAATTAAAATTTTAACAAAGAATATCAGTACATATTAAAATTAGCCACGGAAAATGGTTGTACCAAGTCAACAATAGAAAACATCTTTAGAAAAAGGAAAATTTGTATTTCTTTATTTATTTTTATTGCTAGTAAGTTTGAAATGTATACAAATTAATAAATACAATGAAAGATAAATTGCCCACTCCTGAATGAGTAAGACTCGTGCTCAGGAGGGGATTCCAATACAGACAAAAATAAAATTAAAATTGAGAGTGAATACAGATTAAATAGTGTTTAATATGTTTAAACCAGCCGTGTCGAAAATGTGACTCACGAGCACATTGTGGCTCGCAATGATAGCTGTGCATTTCTCTCGCTTCCTACCTCCCTCAACCCCTACCCTCTCACTCACTGAGTCAAACTCCGTTCCATTTGTATTTGTCTCTGACCTGCGAGTGGGGTATCGTCGCAATGTCTCTCTCGAAACCATGTACCTCTACAAAAACTAAAATTTCAAGTAGAACGATAAAAGCTGGCAGAGTATGACATATTATGCCAGAATTTAAAATAGAATTAACAACTTTTTCAAAAGTCAGAACATTCAAATAGCCCCAAAGATAAATAATAAGCTAAATAATATGATTACCAACTCAATAATTCTGATAAATTTTTCAAAAGTGAAATATATAAATTAAACTGCAAAAATTGCCCCTTGAAATATGTAGGACAAACTCAACGAAATTTCCGCACCTGATATAGGCCTAATGAACACAAATCCGATTTTAAATATAATCGCAATAAATCAAAATTTGCCCTCCATTTCATTGAAACAAGCCATGAACTCACAAACATTAATGACGCCCTAACTATAGTGCAAACTTTAAATAACTGTTCTAAAATAGAACCACTGAAGATTATTTTATCGCAAAAGACTTTAATCTACGAACTTCACTTCTCAACGACCAACTCCCTAACGTACATAATCCTTTGTTTAATTTATTTAAATTCATCAACAATATAAGCCTCCATAATCTGTGCCTTCCAAACCCCACCCACCGATCACTTCACTCAATCCCTCCCACCTGACGTAACATCTTCGTACGCGGATTGTAAGCATGCTTGTGTCCTTCAGTCCAACCGCTTCACTCCACGTCATAATCACGCAGCTCCCAAGTTCCGCATACAAAAAAATTCTTTTGAAAATGCATTAATGACTGGTTATAATTAAACACAATAATTGTATATCCTTCTTTGATTCCTTCCGTTTGAATATTTACGTAGTTTCCAACATAATACATAAGTTTCGTATATAATTAAAACAATTGAAACAACATTAACTACAGGTTATAGTTAAACACATTAATAATAATTAGTTTTGTTTGATTCTTTTCGTTTGAATATCTGCAGTTACATATGGCCTGGTTGAACCACACAACATCCAACGATCTTTCTTACAGAAGAAATTGTCACTAACTTTATTCACAAGATTCAACAAATAGTACCACAAAAACAGCTAAAAACAATACCAATTGTGATACCTCACAAAACTAAACTGGCTACGGCTTAACGAACGTAGAAATTTTCATTCTCTTGTTCTCCTTTTCCAAGTCCTTCACACCTCTACACCTACCCTTGGTAAGCAATTGTATTCAATTAGAATTAGAGTTTGGCTGGGCGGAAGAGAAGGCCTACTGGCCTTAGCTCTGCCAGATTAAATAAATAAATAAATAAATAATAATAATAATAATAATTTATTATTATTATTATTATTATTATTACCTACCTTGCCTCCCGTTTCAGTTACCTGTCATATCATAATCTCTTCACTCGCACGCAAAATAGCCGCATACTAGTCATACCAACACATAAAACATCATCGTATTCATCATCATACACAATCTCGCTCTCGCGCTTGTGGAATACCCTACCCAGTGACATCAGAGACTGTCGGAATTTAGTAGCGTTCAAAAGCAAACTTATTATGCATTTTCTTACTGCGTAGAGTAGGTTTACTTTTTACTTATTTAATAATTTTTTTTTCTCTCTTCTTAACTTTTACAATAAACTTTCTAGCTATTATTAATCAGTTAATCTTTTAGTACTTTGATTTTTATTGTATTTGTAAATTTAATATTAATTGTAATTATAATTGTAATTGTATTCTTAATATTGTAGTTGTAATCCCTTGGTAGAGGGGAAGAGAAGGCCTGATGGCCTTATCTCTACGAGCTTAAATAAATAAATTACTTGATTGTTTTATTGTTATATTTTAAATAACTTAGTAATAAATTATTATCACAAATTATTTTATACATTTTAACTATTTTATATGTACTGATTTTAACCATGACATTGTTCGTATTCTAACCTTGTAAAGTGTTCATACATTGCAACATTCACTCTCAATGATCTGAAGATGGCAAATCATTGCCGAAGACGTTCATAGATTTAACATCGTCCTACGAGTATGCTAACTTAGTGAATAAATTTTCACTTAGCATTTGATAAGCTATCTAAAACGGCAAATACATAATATTAATTTAAATCCTTTAACAATCTTGATTACACAACTTTTAACACTGTATCACTTCGGAATATGTATTATATGACTTTCTTGTGTTAAATTTAACATAAGAAAGTCATATATTAAATCCTTTATTTAAGCTTATCGGAATCCATATAACATGCCTTTACTATATATTTTACCAGTTTTGTGAAAAAAAGTGTCATATTTTTTATTTTTGTTTAGAGGTCATTTAATATTACAGAACCACTGTACATCACTAATTTTCTTACATACTTAAAAAAATCACTATGAAATAGACATACATTCATACCTGAATTATTATCCCGAGTTATCTCGTGCACCTTGACTCCAGCTCTGGTAGTTGTCCCACTTTGATTTTCTCCTGAACTAATTACCAACTATGCTGGGTAACTTTCGGTGCTGGACCCCGGACTCATTTCACCGGCATTATCACCTTCATATCATTCAGACGCTAAATAACCTAGATGTTGATACAGCGTCGTAAAATAACCCAATAAAAAAATACCAACTTATGTTTTTTTATGGATTAATTTATGAGGTACAAGCCAGTGCTGTTATCAAGGTGTTAAATGTTGCTTGTCGTTTGATAGACTCGAAAACAGGGTTTTACGCACAGTGGCATTCCGGATAGTAGCATCTGCTCTTGTGTCGAATTTGATCAAATTATTTTCAGCATTTTGTGAACAGTTATTAGCATGCCGAATCGTCTCCTCGAATAAAATGTTGAAGAGGTCATTATCAAAGAATAATTTAAAAAATTGAGAATTATCTTTATCAGAAACAATGTTAAAACTTCAGGGAATGGGGACCTCGGAGGTGCAGAAGAAGTGGTGCCAGATGTCTTTTATTCAAACCACCGTCGAAAAGACGCGACATCAACTGATCTGAATCTATATGTTGGTCTATAACTTCGTCTTCTGATATCGATGTGTCATTTCCTAAACTTCTGCAGGAATATATTCCTGATCAAAAGTTTCGGAATCAATAACTTGATCCATCTTAACACAAGACAGCACAACAAAACACTAAACACAAACATAAACCGGCAAAACTAACTGCATCTACTCACTACAACTGTGTGTGAATGCTATATGAGCATAGAATTCCACTCGCAAGGAAGAAGTACAAAACACACCACCAGATGTAGCAATATCACTAACTTCTGTAGCCATCTAGTAAGGAAAATGTTAATGGAAGGATGAAAACGTATATATTCGGGATAATAACCCTTAGCAGCGAAAATGGGACTCAAACGAGTTAACTCGGGTTAATAAATTTTGACAGAAGTTAGCACCCGAGTTAACTCGGGTTAATAAGGAAAGTGGTTAAAATAATTACATAAGCCTATATAGGCCTAAATAAATAATAAATACGGTATTTGGAAAAAAAATATTTTGACAATCGAGATAAAGCAAAATATTATAGTTTTTGGTTACTTTTAAATAGTACTATTCAGGTAAGGGTGTTTTTAATATTCACCCCAATTTTGCTGTTGCGTCGTTGTTCTTTTGGAACAGCGATATACATATAAGTTACGAATGCTTGATGTGTGTATTACAAAAAATGATAGAGTTTAAGAATAGTAATGTATAATTTTCGGTATTTGTGTTGAACTATGTTTTCTGCCACAACGAACTTAATCCTGTACTTGTAATCTGTTGTGTCTGTGAAGCATTAGAGACAAGTAGTGTGAGTCAGGTGAAATTTGTTTCAATCTAACATTGGTCCATTGTGTGCCCAATTTCCGATGAGTGGTCAAGACCTACATATGAATCTTATGTTGACAGGTAGGCCATCCTGACTCAGCCCTGACAGAGCTTGATCCTATCCCGAGACGAGTACCTGATAAGCCCTACGGTCCTGAACCCTAAGCCCTTACTCGATCACCAACGGAAACCGATACTACCCACAAGAATTCACTCTGTGCTAATTTTACCTACAGAATTGCAATATGAAATGAGGGCGAGATGGAGAATGTTGATGGAACAAAAGAGGAGGAAAACGGAAGTACCCAGAGAAAAAAAAAACTCTGCAGTTCTGGTTTGTCCACCACAAATTCCATCGCAACCTCGCCGGAATCGAACCTCGGGCTCTTTATTATTTAGCGTCGATGTGATTGGTGATAGCGAGATGGTATTTGGTGAGATAAGGCTGAGGATCCGCCATAGATTACCTGACATTCGCCTTAAGGTTGAGAAAAACTCGGAAAAAGTCCAACCAGGTAATCAGCCCAAGTAGGGATCGAACTCACGCCAGAGCGGTTTTCGCATTCCACTACAATACTATTTGATAATAGATTTACGTTACGTATTTGAATTTCTTTACACTATTAATATTAAAAGGAATGAAATCAGATAATGTAAGATTTTGAAGTTGCTGTTCAGAAGGCATTGGTGACAGTATTTCCTGATGTGAAGGTGCTCTAAAATAATTTACATCTGGGACAAGCATGGATTCGGAAGATCTCACCATTTGGAATGCAAAATGGAGGTAATAAAGTAGGAAAATGGCTAGGTTATTTATTTTGCTTGTCAATTTTAAGGCCAATGAAGTTAGTCTTTTTGGGACTTTTATTGCTTGTAAACCAATCCATCCTGGAACTCGTGAGTTCTGTGATTATTTAGTGGGTTACTAAATCGATTAACACAACGCTTTCCCTCAAACTTTATGCGCACACGGATATGTGTAGAACGACGAACGCCTATGAATCTCTTCACTCTGCATTCAGTGCTATAACCATCTGCATAATTTTAATTTCAGTTAAGTTCTAGAAGAATGTCTAATTTATGCGTACATAATAATGAGAAGTGCCAGCACACCTCCAAGTAAGACGAAGAAAAGCCTCAAAACTTACACAAGAATGAAATTTATAAGTAAGAAGCGGAAGCAGTACAAAACCACAGTATAACCCAATATGAAATCGTAAAACTAATTTCATATAAAACAGGGTAAACAAATTAAGAGATGACAAAATAAGACACACAGATTTACAAAGTACACGCATATTTTTAAAAGCTAAATGAATGAATGAATGAATGAATGAATGAATGAAAGGGAGGGCGGGGAAACATTAAAAAGGTACGAAAAACGCTCCTTGCAAAGGGCTAGAAGAGCTCCAAGCCTGTTGGCCACTTCTCTTTCTCCGATTTTCGCCGTTTCTTGTGAAGAAACATTAGAGAACTTTGAAGGTGAAAGCCGAAAATGAACATAATAGGAGGGGTAGCCGTAGTCCTCGCAAGACAAAGGATCCGAATCCTTGCGCTGTGCGAGTGACACTCGAGTAAATTCGCCCTAGAGTACTGAAATCATCATGTTAAAGTCAAGGCTGCGATTTCAGAATGCTTGAATTAAAAATGCAGTAGGCCAATGTGTGTATAAGTGGATTTGTGTGTATATGTGCGCGTATGTGTGTGGACGCGTGCGTGTGTCTGTGCGCGCGTGTGTGCGTGTGGGTGGTGTAGAGGGGGAGATGTAGGTCCGTGATCCATTTCTTTTAGGATTCATCCCAACATTTATCTTAGCGCTTTAGGAAAACCACGGAAAACTATAGACAAGATGAGTTGTTAAATGCTATTTTTATCACACCAGTAGAGCACTGCGAAAATGGCACCTAGGTAACTTCAAAACTTCTGTGGAGATATTTATGTTTACTGAAATAATTTGAGAATTATCGTGAACTCTCTGAAATCTAAAGTTGTTACCTTTACTTACAAGAAGAATGTGTTCTATCACCCAATAACATTGAGAGGAGTCCATGTTACAGAATCTCAATCTGTTAGATATTCTGGCATCATTCTTGATCCAAACTAACATGGCAATGTCACATTTCTGAAATAGTATAAAAAATATAGACATCACATCTATAGACTGAAGCACATAATGTCACACAAATCAGCACTAGCGATACAATATAAAAGGATCATTTGCTTTTATTTTATTATCTGACCTTCCAAGGCTTGCCTATACACACAGAATAACACATAATTTACAATAATTATTGTTATACATGAATGAGCACATTACACATAAGACATAAATAATAACACTGCCCATCAATGAAAATGTTTCGGGCTCAAAAATAGCTAATTCTTATGTATTCCCACCTGCTGAATTAAAAAATCACCAAAAAAAGACGGATTAGCTCTTGATTTGGAGATAAAGTGACATTTCATTTTTTAGAGTCAGCATTTTCAGTTTGAAGGAAATTTGGGGGAATTTTGTTTTGAGAGTTGGCACACCTGTCAAATAATAAAACACAAATGTTCTTCAGCTGTTTGTAAGTTACAAACATAGATATTGTTGCTGTGACTGTGAATTTCATATTGTTTCCGCTGTAATTAATGCAGAATTTCTGGTTTGGAAGTGTTTTTAAAGTGTAAAATTTGAAAAACTGCCACGAAAATTGTGTGTTTGAAGTAGAAAATGAAGACAGTGTGGAACAAGAAGAACAACCCAACAAGCCTTTCACATCCCATGACCCTGATTTTGAGGAAAAAAGACTGAGTCAAGCGGAATTGAGTGATCTCATTAGAGACCTTGACCTGTCAAAGGAGAAGGCAGAAATTATAGGGTGTAGACCACAGCAGTGGAATCTTCTCGAACGTGATGTCAGGGTCTCACAGTACAGACAACGTCACAGGGATCTGCTTCCTTTTTTGAGAAGAAAAACAATCTTGTTTGCTGCGACATTAATGGCTTGATGAAATGTTTGAATTTGAACAATGATCCAACTGAATGAAGGCTATTCATAGACTCCTCCAGGCTTAGTCTGAAAGCTGTATTACTTCACAATGGCAACCGTCTTCCTACTATTCCTGTTGGTCATGGAGTTCACATGAAGGAGACTTATGCAAATATGACAGCCCTCTTCGACTTAATCAAATATCATGAACACGAGTGGAAAATCTGTGGTGATCTAAAAGTCATTGCTATACTCTTAGGAATGCAACTGGGGTACACAAAATATTGCTGCTTTTTATGTATGTGGGACAGCAGGGATAGGAAATCACATTATATTCAAGCAGACTGGCCTGCAAGAAATCTTAAGTCTAGCGAGAAATATGTCATTGACGAGCCTCTTGTGGACCCAAAAGATGTTCTTCTTCCACCCCTGCATATTAAGCTGGGTTTGATAAAAAAAATTTGTCACAGGTGTGAATCAAGAAGGACAGGCCTTTAAGTACGTAAGAGAGAAATTTCCGAAATTGTGATGCCAAAGTAAAGGAAGATATTTTTGTCGGGCCACAAATTCGAGAACTTGTAAAGGATCCTGCATTTGACCAAGTTTTGGAGGGGAAAGAGAAGGAAGCTTGGGAAACATTCAAGGGAGTTATTCATGGATTTTTAGGCAACAAAAGAGATGATAACTACACTCAGTTGGTGACAGTGCTCTTTCAAAAATACCATCAACTCGGATGCAACATGTCCCTTAAAATCCATTTTCTCCACTCTCACTAGACTTTTTCCCTCCTAGTTGTAGAGCTCTCAGTGATGAACACGGAGAAAGATTCCATCACGATATTTCTGTTATGGAACAAAGATATCAGGGCGGTTGGAATGAAACAATGCTTGCGGATTACTGCTGGTCTTTGCGTAGGAATGCTCCGGAACTCACTTACAAGAGGCAAGCTAAAAGACGACGATCTCATGAAGCCACCACATGATTCTCTTCAGACTTAACCATCTGCCAGGCATTCTTCCATAAATTTAGAACTCTTAGAATGTAACTGTCATTTTAAAAAATTTAAATTCACTTTCAATGTTGTTGGCATATGCAATTCTAATGTATCGTTTTCTCTTAATCCGATAAACTGAAATACTTCCACCTATTGTGTATCGCAGAAACTAGAGCTAAGAAAAAATTGTCATTGTCATATTCGTTTTTCTCAACCCAAAATTAGTAAGAAGTGACTCATGAAGTGCAGGAATCATTCAAAAAAAATTTTTTTTGTTGGCCAGTGTAATTGGACTTCGTTGAATTGCCACACGCAGCATACAATCAGGTTGCCGATGTACGGCAGTATAGAGGAGGTGAGCGACCTGCCGGTCTCATAGTAGCAGCAGTTCATGTTAAGAGATGTGACCGGTCCAAATAGATAGAGCAGCTACAGCTAATGTATACCTATGTAAGCAATTGTTTTTGCATTACTGTGGTTGGAATAGTCAAAGCTTAACATTTATTCAGTGCAGACAAGAATAATTCAATCAAACATACTACAATGAGAGTGTTGCTGTTCCAAATAATTGCCCCTGGAATACCCTTACCTCCGCAACCAGTCTTAACCCGTTGGGGAACGTGGTTGAATTCTGTTAATTATTATGCAGAACATTACAGCAAAATATTGGAGGTAATTGATAATTGGAAAGCACAGACAGATCCACTGTTGCAGCTGTAAAATCATTGCCTTCTGAACAACTATTGGAAGATTGATTGTTCATTGATTCTAATTTCAAAATCGTACCCAAAGCATCACCCTGTTAGAATCGTCTAAACTACAACTTTCAGAATCCCTCAATATAGAGGATAAAGTATCAAAAACCGTTATCCAAAATAACAATTCACTAATTTCAGAAAAAGTGAAATGTAAGTTGAGAAACATTATTGCTAAAAATTCTGCCTATTCACAACTTCGTATTATAAATGATGTACTCTCAGGTCACGACAAGACGTCTGAAGTTGGTGTACTAAAAAGTAGTGACTTTCCGTTCTTCAAATATGCACGTATTACATCGTGTGATGTTGAACGTACATTCCCAATATAAAAACTGTTTTAAGTGACCATCGGAGGAGATTACTTTGCAGTCGCTCAAAATGTACGTAACTCTTCACTGCAATGCACATGTTTAAGAACGATGTATCTTACATTACATTTTAAGAGTTAATATATCTCACTATAAAATAATTGTGTATTTACATGTTTAGACATTTCTTACTTCAATGATCATTCATTATATTTCTTGAATGCAGGATACAGGTTTTATTGTAACCGCAGTATACTGCTCAGTGTTTACATCAGAGGCATACTCCATCCTTTGCACGCCCCCTTCCCATACAGTCTATACCGCGTGCGCAGTAAACCTTACGATTCTCGTGGCAATTCCACGAAGTCTAGTAATAATTATTGCAGATAAAAACACATATTGTCAATCACAAATAGGTCTATATAATTTTAACATTTATGTAGATTGTTTACCACATAGATGGCTTTTTGAAATGACAACTGGGTGTTTAATTATGTTTTGAACGATTTCGTCATGAATCCTGAATATCTTTCCTAATTTTTTATTTCCCTTTACACGTCACAAATATTTAAGGACTATTCCTCGGAATCCCAACAGCAGACCTGTTACTGTGATATTCTGGACGTTGTATTTGTTGCGGAAGTAAGGAATTTTTGACTCGTATGTTTCTTTTTTCTCTTTATAAACATCCTTAGGTGGTGCTTTGGACTGTTCAAAGCGAATTGTAGGGTCGATTACTTCTGCTACTGATTTTTTCCTATTGATGGCGATAATGTCAATGCTCTGTACACTATCTTGATCAGCCAAACAATGAACTTCTTTATAAAATTCCAAACCTTCGTTTCGGAGAGCAGCAGCAGGAAGGGAACGGATGATATGTCGTTTTATTATCAAGAATTCTCCCTGAGGACACCTCCCAAGCACATGAGGTAGGGATTCAAACTCAATTAATCAGACCCATCTGGCAATATGGCTGTTCAGTTTGAAGTTCTGCTTCTCACAGCCAAATTAAGAGAATACAAACCATTCAAAATCGGTGTATAAGATTAATAACAGGCGCACCCTGATATGAGTCATTCCACGTTAAATCGCACAAAATTATACAAATTTTGACCTTTATATTTTGTATTGCGTTTATATTTTTTTTACCAACTCTATGGATCTAATAAACCAACAAGTGTATTTTTATTTCATCCTAAGTTCACATGTTTTTAAAATATTGCATATTAAAATTCGTTAAAAATGTCGCACAATGCAACATTTAAAGCGTCATATTTCTGAGGATA
The DNA here is from genome assembly GCF_040183065.1 of Periplaneta americana. Lineage (NCBI taxonomy): Eukaryota > Metazoa > Arthropoda > Insecta > Blattodea > Blattidae > Periplaneta > Periplaneta americana. Next base: position 104,476,725 of record NC_091132.1, on the reverse strand, counting down.
TTGATGTTAAAAATTTTTGAAAAAAAAAAATGCATTTAAAAGCTTAAAGTACTGTATTTTGTTAAATATTTACTAACTAATTTTAATATAATTATTACAAATAGTTTTTTATGATTCAATTTTTAAAAGTTAGATATCAATGTGAAATAGCCGTATTGAAAACCTAAAAAAATGCTTGCTAGGTGCACCGAAATATTCTTAATAATTCCAGAAAAAATCACAATGGGATCTCTAATAGTTTAATGGAAATTTAATTACTTACGACACAATGTGTGGCGGTCGGTGCAGCAGCAGTGGACGGGAAGCGTTGAAGCGCGCTGGGAGGTTTATCGGCGCTGGATGATCGAATGAACGTTGCAGCATTACACCCAGTACGGATCAAGTCACTCAAGGAAACACTGCTAATTTACTGTTTATGATATCTTCAAATATTTGTACATTATGCTTTTTAAACGTTTGTTTTCATTCACACTACACTTGAAATTTTCATTCGCCTACTTTCTTTCTCGAAAGAAAATTGTTTTACTAAATATTCAGTATTTGACAACAGAATGAAAGAATGTAATTTTAATGTGCCAGTTATTGGTTTTAGATTGTATGTAGCCTGCAAATTTTCAGTGTGGTTTTTGTGCTTATTCAATGGACAATGATACGTTAGAAATGTTTTTTGTGACCAATCAAACATTTTGTTTGTGTTGTTATAGGATCTTGTATAGGCTGGCTTTCGTGGAAAGTCTTTTAACAGTTCCTCCAATGCCATCACATGGATCTTTACCATGCGACGTTGCAACGAAGTGTCATTCAGTGCTAATTCCATAATCGTCTTCATGTAAGCAATTATTTTTAAATTCTTTTTGTTTTTGTATTGTGAACTTGATCCATCGGAAAAGTAGATTATTTTTTTCATATCATTGAATTCTTGCTTTAAGAAATTGATTGCTTCCGATTTAAAAAAAGTGAAAGGAATCGGTGTCATGCTTTCTGAGATGAGAAGAATACTTCTGTGACGAATTTCTGTATCTTCTTTGAAATATACTGCGAAAGTATGTATTGTGGCTTAGCATTTGTTCCAATGCATACCTTGTACTGACTCTTGTATTACAAATGAATAATTTTCAGAAAAGTCTGCAATAACTATGTGATTTTCAGGTTGTACATTTTCTTTGTATTCCGTCAAAAATAATATATGGCTGACTTTTGAAGGGATGACTATGCATTTTATACATGGAAAAACTTTACTTGATAGGGAGTCTTTTACTTTTTTTTAGCTTTTCACGGGGGTACCGTATCGTTTTTGTTGTAGTTTTCTTTCCTTGAGAGGAGATTCTATTAACATCAGACTCTTGTTTAATTCCTCAATAATACTGATTTCTAGCATTGTATCCATATAACTGCTAGAAGAAGAACTGGAATAATCACTTTCTCTGTCCGCACTTCCATTTTATTCATGTTTATTAATATCACAAGAACTACCGGCTTCACATATAACTTCACCTGACTTATTCAGAAGTTGACAGATTTTTTTACGGAACTAATAACATATTCGCACATACAAAGATTCCTTTGAATTGAGTTTTATCAATAAATCGCGACTTACGCGTCTTAGTGTACTTTTCTTTTTAAAAGCGTGATTAGGAAGGGCAAATGGATTTAAACACTTGTTATATATTACGCGATCTTTGCTGTCACTGATGTTGTATAGAAGTCACACCACTCCATAATATTCAAACCCTGACTGATTATTTTTCTCTTCTATATTTTGTCTCCTGCTATGTGTTTATTGCCATAAAGTTTACTGCCTTACCCAGCCTTGCTATCTTTAAACACTTGGCTATATTACAGTATAAACATACATCATTGTGAAGGGCTCCCCCTCTTAGCTGAGCGAGAATAATAAAAGAACTTTAGATAAGATATTTACTGTTCCTTAAGGTATTAGTCTTTTGATGAATGAATGCATTTGTTTGAGACATCAGTTATATGCAGTGGGGGAGTTCATAAAACTTTCCGCGGGAGGCCTTCTAGCCTACTGCCGCAAGCGGTTCATTAGCTGGGAACCTCGAGCGCGTGCATGCCCCTGGAAAATAAATTGTTACAAATGTATGTGTGCAGATCCCACATTTCTAAATGCAGTAGTTTATAGATAATACATCTGGGAACAAGCCTATATTTTTCAGATTTTTAACTGGGCTATTTAATATAGTAATTTTGCTTTGAAAAATAAATTATTAAAAAATTAGGCCAAATTTTAAATTTATTTGTGATAGGCCTAAAGTAATAAAAAGTGTTGTATTTAGTCTTTCAAATGCGCCAAACCGCAAATCTCAATTATATGTAGACACAGAATTCCAAGTGAGTTTATGTAACAGTGCGCGCATAATTTGCGTAATTTCAAATAGTCATAACTACACAAATAACTAATAATTGTGGAAATAAAACAATACGGGTCTCCTTATTTGATGTCTGGAATTTATGAAAAAAAAAATTCGACCATTTACGAGAAGGTCGTGTTTTATTGCTGTGTGATTTGACGTGGAATGACTCATATGTGCGAAACCCTACACTGCATTCTGGTTTAGAATTTCCGGAGATGACCACAATCTTCTGTTACAGAAGACTACAAGTTCTTTCGATGACCATGAAAATCCTCTAATCCGCAAAATTCCAGAAAATCTCACACCAGCTCTACCATTTCGAAGATAAAAAAGGAAAAGACACACAGATTTAATATTGTAAAACTGTTGTAAAATTGCTTTAATGTCGGGATCATCACAGGATGGCTCCCCGAATATGTGTTCCATATGTTTTGTTTTCATTATATTATAAGCGCTCAACTGTAATGTATATTTTATGCAATACATTTTTCTTAAAAAAAAAACACCAGCAGGGACTATGTGTAGAATTTTGTAAAACATACGGAGAGTCTACTGCAAAAAGGGGAAATGTCGTAAATTTGTGAAAAATGAGATGAAGGTTCAGTACTATACATCAAAGGGAGTAGAATATAATACACTTTGTTGTACTGCAAGAAAGACGGTAGTTCCAGATCTACATCGTGTTAACGAATTGGTATACAGCACAAAAAATGGGAATGTCAGAGCGAAACAGCATAAAAAAGGGGAATCTCATGGCATTACTATATGATGCGACTAAGGACTCATTTGTTTACGACAATTATTTGTTCGTAGTGATGTTTAGGCATTTTCTGTTGTGTAATTTGTTATTTTTTTAAGTTTAAAATCACGTCTAATTATGGCATCTACGGAAGACAGTGAAAGAGAGTGCAGCGGTCTGAAGAAAATAAACACGGGTACAAGGAAATATACAGTTAGGTAGAAGTAGTGGTGTAATGAAAACGTTGAAGTTATCAACGCATGAAACTGGACCAGACTGCAAGTGCAAACGTTATCGTTGTTTTGAGGTCATTCCGCAACAAGAAATTAAACGCATTATTAAAGACTTCAACGCTTTGGGATCTGTGGATGAACAAAACGCATAGGGCTATCTATGTAGATTAATAACTGTTCATTCGATTCAGAATCGTACACCACGAAACCCAGAAGAAAATTCTTTATTCCATGGTAAGTCTTATTCATACAGAGTGAGGAGATTCGTCGAAGAAGATGGTACCAAAGGAATTTCTGTATGCTATAAGGCATTCAGAATCTACAAAAAAGCTGTAAAAATACTGGCACACCACCTAAAGATCGGCGAGGCAAATATGATCACAAACATAGCAGAAAACCAAAAGATGTCGCACACAGTGTGGTCAAACATATCAACTCATTCAAGGGACGGCAGAGTCATTACAGTAGAGAGAAAAGTGAGAGAGTTTATCTACCGGCTACACTAAATATTGATAAAATGTATGAAATGTACAAATTAGAAAAACTGCTTCCTGTTTAATATGAATATTACAAAAAGATCTTCAATACGAGATTTAATATCGCATTTGCCTATCTACTCTGCGATACATGCAGCGTATATGAAAAGTACCAGGCTAATGCCTCCTGCCTGAGAAGCTTCATTACGGCAATAAATATAACTTTTACTTTTAAACTTTTCTAAGAGGTGATATCAGGCACTGGAATGCTTTACCTGCGACCTTACTAAAGGCTTTACCAATAACCAAAAATGTATTTAAAATAGGCTTAAGGACTTTACTAATAGACGGTAGTATATTATACACATTATTTAAAGGGTGTAATTGATATTTTGTTATTTGAAGTGTTGTATCAGTGAAGAAGTGTGCTGTTTCAGTGAAGTGTGAAGTGTGTTGTCAGTGAAGTGTGTTATGTAAGTGAAGTATGTTTCTGTCAGTGAAGCGTTACAGTTTATAGTGACAGTGCAAAGTATTTGAACAGTGAAATGTTTTTGAAGTGTTAGTGAAATCAGGATAGAATCAGCGAAATGTTTCATAGTTCCAGTGCAGTGATTGAGTTGTCAGCGAAATGAGTGTACTGCTGAAAGGTAGGGCCTACTTGTGCAGGTAAGAACATACCATACTCGTGGGTTTTAGTTCGAACTCAGGGTTAAGATACAAATTAGATTTACTTTAAATGTTATTTTAAGTGATCGTGCTTCATTTAATTTCGAATGCTCGCTGTTATTATTATTATTATTATTATTATTATTATTATTATTACTATTATTATTATTAATTTATTATTAATTGTAGTTATTATTAAGTGTGTTTATTATTGTCATTTGCAGTGTGAATACACACACACATACATACATACATACATACATACATACATACATACATACATACATACATACATACATACATACATACATACATACAGGTAGTGATACCAATAATAGTTCATTTTATTTCAGATGTGTTACCAATTTCATGAGATAAATTCAAAGATTTGCAACATCTCGAGCAGTTTTCTTATGCAGATTTAAGGGAATATTACAACACTTCTTCTTCAGTGTGAACTAATATAGAGTAAACAGATCTTTGTAAGATTATTACCATTCCTCCTTTTTGTTATTTATTCTTTGCATTAATGGTTGACATTCCTCTTTTTTGTCATTTATTGTTTGCATTATCGATGAAAAATTATTCTGATAACAAGGATTGGTTAGCAGGAGCCACAGTTTACTAAATATCATACCTGTAATATGTGTTGAGTTGTATAACAAAGAAATACACGAGTTGTATTTCCTCAATGTCCTGTGATATGGTTTCAAAGTTTAAATTTCATTTCCTGCAAAATGAAAGAAATTTGTCATTCCCCCTTTTTGCAGTGAACTCTTCATATAGGCTTACACTCAGTCTTATGTTTGTATAAATAAGAGAGGGAAACTTTTCTCCCCTTATTTTCTCACACAATGCCTGCAGAATTTTTGGGAATCCATATAGTATCTTGGTTTTTAAATTTCATTATGTTATACATCTGTTTTCCCCAATTTTCATATCTCAAATCAGACTAACAAGTAAGTAAATGTTTGTTCTGCTTACTAAGCCGCTCAGTACTAGACGATGTCGGCGCTCGGCTATTAGCACTGATTCCAACAATTATACAATTCTGTAGCCTAATTCCATCTACTCTGAAAACTACGGAAATGGAATTTCTTGGATCAATAATGGGTTACAATAAACTTAGCAAAAAAGTAGCTAGAGATATACGAAAAGTACTGTAAGTCTATAACTAAATGGAATCGAAATAAAATATATAGACTAGACGAATGAAGTTTAATACCTAAAGCAATTTACTTGTGTTGTACAGTGCTTGCATTTATACGTGATCCTGTTCGTAAAAGTCTTATACAATCCGTCACTGAAGAATTCTTACTTCCTGTGTACTCGTCTCAGTCGGGGAAGGTGGAGTGGGGAGTTAAGAGGAAATCTGCATGCCTCAATTGAGATGATAATGCCCAGGCCTAGCGTAGAACTTCCGCTGCACAGCAAGTCGCGCGAGGGGAACAATCACATCTACAGAGTATTCTCTCCTCCACTAACTCGCCCTCTCCTTACTAGCATTGAAATGGTATCAGGTCTAAATACAAACACTGTAGTGAGAATGATAGAGCGTTCTTTTGAGAGATATGACATATTTATGTCTCTGCGGCGACAAAAAGAACTACAGCTTCGGATACATTCGGTACCGTTACACGCAATTGCATGAAAAAGTAATTAATTCTGTAGTTATTGTCATTACAGTCCGCGGATGGTGCTCAAGCACTCTTTTTAAGACACCTATTATCAATAGTTGTATTAATTTATATGTACTACGATGTATTGCCACTTGTGATATACTACAACTTCTTTACTACCATAACAAAACAAAGGTTTTCGAAACAATTCAGCGTATGAAAAGTAGGCCTTTAATAACTTTACAGCATAATATAGTACTTCACGACCTAGTAGATTATTTACTTACTTACAAAAGATTTTTAAGGAACTCGGAGGTTCATTGCCGCCCTCACATAAGCACACAACCGGTCCCTATCCTGAGCAAAATTAATCCAGTCTCTGTCATCATATCTCACCTCCCTCAAATACAATTTTAATATTATTCTCCCATCTACGTCTCGACCTCTCCAAAGGTCTTTTACCCTCCGGCCTTCCAACTAACACTCTATATGCATTTCTGGATTCGCCCATACGTGCTGCATGCACTGGCCATCTCAAACGTTTGGATTTAATGTTCCTCATTATGTCAGGGGAAGAATACAATGCGTGCAGTTCTGAGTTGTATAATTGTCTTCATTCTCCTATAATTTCACCCTCTCATCTCCAAATATTTTCTTAAGCACCTTATTCTCGAACACCCTTAACCTCTGTTCCTCTCTCAAAGTGAGAGTCCAAGTTTCACTATCATACAAAACAACCGGTAATATAACTGTTTCATAAAATCTAATTTTCAGCTTTTTCGAGAGCAGACCGATGATAAAAGCTTCTCAAACGAATAATAGTAGACATTTTCAATGCGTAGATTATATAATATTAATGTTTTCGTAATAGCATTCTATTTCTATGGGGACAAGACTTTTTTTTTGCTGTAATATTATTTACCTATGTCACTTTTCTTTAAAGTGGAACCTAGCTATATGCAGATTCGCAAAGATCCAGAGCACGAGCCACAGGCGAGTACTGAAGCTATAGGAGTGCAAATAGTCCACGCCACACACATGTTTCATGCTCATAATTGTATTTATTACCATAACGAAAGTCCTCTGATTGAAGTTCTGGGTGATGCAATTATTATCAGGTTTCACTTCTCACTTGACGATAGGCCTATATGTATCAGAGGAATAACAATATTTGTTGCATACATCTTAAGTCTGATTAGTGAACTATGTCGTTAGCGATAACTTATATGCAATGGAGCGTGAAAAGAACTGGCCACCCCTCCTCATTATCTCCTGACTGAGTTGCCCCATGAGTGATGTCTTATTGATGTCACGAGGATCGAGACAGGCTTCGGACTGTAGACTAAACATACACACCGTAACGAAAAGACTTGTCACCATAGAAATAAAATACTATTACCATTGATTTTAGTAGGCCATGAAGAGTAAAATGAAGTTATTTTTTGTACACCAACATTTATAAGCAGTCCTTATTTTTAGTCAAAATCGTACAAATTATTGCACCAGTGCCATAAGACACTACAACGCCAACTAAAACGTAACTTGTGACTAATATTGTTGTTTGTTCTTTATTCATTTGTCCGAAGACAGATAGGAACCTCTTAAGTGAGGCCAATAAGACATCACTCATGAAGCAACTAAGCCAGAAGGTAGTGGAATAGGGTGGCCAGTTCCATTGTCCCTCCATTGCATACATCGCTGATTAGTAACATATTTCACTAATCAGATTTAAGACGTATATAAACAATTGTTCTTTCTCTGACATATCGTCAAGCGAGATGTACTGTCTGATAACAGATATATGTATACAGGGTGTAACGAAAAGGTATGTCAAAATTTTAGAGAAATATTTCTCACATATGGAGGATGAAAATATATTACATATACATAGGTCCGGAAACGCCGCTTTATTTCCGCGTTAGAGCTCATTTTCTACTACTTTGCGTACATATCATGGGAAACACACAAGATCATATCATATGAAACTCTGAGTTACAAGAAGTGTTTAAATTGTTCTCCATTAGCACGGATACATGCATCAACCCGCCGTCGCTTTGCAATCTGAGACGCTGATGTATTCCTAGAGAATGTCGTATTGTTTCGCAGCCTTCCACAATACTATAGCGAATACTCTCTACATCTTGTACCGGGATTTAATAAACAAGAGCTTTCAAATGCCCCCATAAGTAAAAGTCTAATGCATACCTGCACAAACAGCGCTCAACGAGCGCGCGCGCTCCTTCAGAGCGGGAGCGCTCCTTCTGAGCGGGAGAGCTGTGTTTACAGCTCGCCGAAACGGAGAGGAAGATACCTCAGAATGACATAGACTTGCTATAGGTAGAGGAGAGGGAAACGACCACTCAGCTATCTAGTGGAGTACAGTATGTAGGCCTATTCTCAGTAACTGTTTCACGTTGCTTACCTACTGCTACAGTACAGTATGGAGGAATCTAAAAGACGTAACATAACATTTAACGATTTACAGCTCGAACTTATTGATCTTCAATGTGACCTAAGGGCTAAAGATTCTTTGAATACTACTACTACTAGCCTGGTTGAGTTTTACAAGACTAAACATTAGCAATAATATTCACGACTACACAGGCTGGCTGTGACAATGATTGCTATATTTGGCTCAACATTTATATTTGTGAGCAACTATTTTCTATAATCAACTTTAATAAAAGCTGGCATCGAACATCTGTAACTGATGTTTCATTACGATCAGTAGGCTACTGTTTCTTTCAGCTGCCAACAGCATAAAAATCCGTTTTCATGTACTGATAAATAAAAATATAACAAAATGATATTGTACATTTAAGCAGCTATAGAATTTCTATTATTTCTGTGAAATAAATATTTCTTTATTAATTAAAGATAGTTTTGCAAACACTGAACATGAATTCATTTCATAAACACTCGTAATAGTACTTCCATTTGTGTATATTCTGTACGAGACCACCCCTTCTTTCAGTCCACCCTTATACAGAGCGCAGCTAATATCTGCATTCCGCTCATGAGCTGTCAGCCGGCTCGAAGAGCGCAAACCTTGCGCAGGCGTGGTCTAGTGGGTAAGTCCGGAGAGAGAGGAGACCAGGGCGTAAAAAGAGCAACTGCGCGTGAAGTAAATAACGTCACACACAGCTCTTTAATTTGAGAACACCAAATAGCTACCTTCACGTGAGAAATATTGAATAGTTCAATGAATTATGGACAATTCAACATGCAAAAAGAGAAGAATAACTAAGCAAACTTGGATATTCCAACCATTTGCCTTATCACCAAAGGAGATTTTAACGTAAAACAATGTGTCCAAAGAATTGCGAGAATCAATAGGCCTAGATTTGATTTATACCAAAGAATAAGCAAGTTTTTTTTAATTTATTTATTTAAATTCAAATATACAGAATAAAGAAATATAATTACAAAACAAACAAAGAGAAATACAAATAAAATAATACAAGCAATATAAAAAGAAGATGCAGTAGTATTAACAAAATTTGAGACCGAATGAGCAGCGCTCGTGCTCGGTCGCAGTTCAGATATAATATTAAAATAAAAAATAATAATATAAATAAATAAGTAAAATAAAATAGGAACTAAAATATAATTACAGTGGCAATGGAATTATATAATATAATATTAACACTAGAGAAGAATAATATCGCACGTGAAAAGTAGGATTAATATATATTTCAAAATTATAGAATACAAATATAATATAAGTTGATTAATTCATACACAGGCTAGGCTATAAATTTATTTAATCAAATTGAAGATATTAACACGTTTCTAATTTTCTTGTTATATGTTAGTGGGTTACATGTTAGAAATTCTGGGTGTAATTTAGTTAAAGCATTGTACAACCGAGGGCCAAAATTTATGCTATGCTTTAGACAAGCAGATGTGAAACATTTAGGTTCTACTAATGTTGAATTAATATTTCGTCTTGTGTCATAATTGTGTGTCTGTAATACAAACTTATTACGATTTTTATGATAAAATTTTAACAGCGTATACTTATAAACTTGTTCACTATTAAATACATTAAATTCAGAATAAATTAATTTAGTTGGATAATCGAAACGTTTCTTCAAACAAATTTTAATCATTCGTTTTTGTAGTAAATTTAACGGACTAAGATTAATTTTTGTACTTCCACCCCAAACAATTATACCATATTGAATGATAGACTGAATAATGGCCAAATAAACATTTCGTAAAACTCTAATAGGTAAGTAGCATCGAAGATTAACGATTTTATAAATTGTTTTACGAAGCCTCTTACAAAGATAAGTAATGTGATGAGGCCATTTTAAATTCTGATCAATAATGATACCCAGATATTTGACATACGTGGCTTCTTTCAAAGGCGGACATTTACAACTTTTGGGATCTAAACAATTTTCACTGTGTATTATTATATTTATCGCTAAATTTTAAATTTTGAACACTGGCAGCTGTTAACGAAAAAGGAACTAAAGTTGATTTAGATATATTTAAAGAAAGGAAGTTGGAATTAAGCCATTTTTTAACAATGTTAGCACCTATATTAGCATTTCTATATGCTTCCTGCCAAGAAAAACCACTGAAAATAACTACTGTATCATCCGCATATGAATATATAGATCCATTAAATTTTTCTAAATTTATATTTAGCAGCTCATTAACATATATTAGAAATAAAATAGGTCCCAAAATTGTTCCTTGCGGTACACCTATATCAATATATTTGTATTCACTAAATTGATCTTCAATTTTGGCCACTTGCCTTTTGTTACTAAAATATGATTGGAATAATTTTAAAACTATACCTCTAACTCCAATAGTATGTAGTTTGTCCAAAAGTAAATTATGATTGATAGTGTCAAAAGCTTTCAGTAGATCCAAGAAAATACCCAAACATTTGTTTCCGATATCTAGTTCATTGATAATTTTTCCAGTAACATTAATAAGAGCATCATCAGTAGAAATATTATTGCGGAAACCAAACTGATTTTTAGAGAGGATTTTATGTTTTTCTAAATAATTTATTAATCAATTCTTTAAACATTTTTCAAGCAATTTGGAAAATGTTGGAAGTAAAGATATAGGTCTATAGTTATTTAAATTATTTTTATCTCCAGATTTGTATATTGGAATTACTATGACACATTTCAAAACATCTGGGAATAAACCTTGCACAAAACATAAGTTAAAAATATGAACCATGGGTTTTTAATATATATTTGATAATAATTTTGAAAGTATTATTCTTAATTCCATCCATACCAGGAGCAACATTATTTTTTAACTTCTTAACCAAAATAATAATTTCATCTTCAGTTACAGTTAATAGAAACATGGAGGAAGCTAAATGTTCATCTTGTGTCTCATTTTGTAGAGAAGAGTTAAAATTTGACTTATTAATGTTAGAAGTAACTTTGTGTCCTATCTCTGAAAAATAATTATTAAATTCGTTTGCAATCTCTTTTCTGCAATTTAATATTTCACCCTTATCGTTTTTTAACTCCTTGATTGGCTGTTTATTTTGTACATTTACATCTGTAGCTTCATTTATAACTTGCCAGAATTTGTTAGGTTCATTTTTGTATCTATCAAATTTGGATTCATAATATTTAATTTTCGTTTTTCGAATGATAAGAGTTAACATATTTCTATATGCTTTGTAGTAAGTTTTTAGTTGTACGTTACTTGGATTCTTTTTAACTTTTAAAGCAAGTTTGTCTCTTGTGCGAATAGAATTAATAATGCCGGCCGTGATCCAGGGGTTTATTTTCTTGGATTTATTAGAAATTTTCTGATTACTGTTTATAATAGTATGTTTATCTATATACTTTATGATTAAATTGTAGAAAATTTGAAAACAGGCATTGGCATCATTACAATTATAGACCGATTCCCAGGTTTCTTTTAGAAAATCTGTAATCAAATCAGGATAATTAATTTGTTGCATATTTTGTGATGAGAGAGTAACAGACGGCGTGGAATTGTATTCATTGTTAGACATTTTTAATAAACTAAAAACAATATAGTGATCGGTAATAGCACTAGATAGAACGCCAGGTATGAAGCTATAATTATTTTGAGTTTTTAGAAATATATGGTCAATGCATGTGCCAGAAATTATTGAAGGCCTAGTGATGGCATTTAAATAATTTACAAAACCATATTCATGGAGAACATTTATATATTTACTGCCAATTAAATCTATACTATTTTCTAATATGTCTATGAGGCTGTGTAACTGTTTCGTCATAATTGCTTACATATTTCTTTGAACATAATTTTAAAACTACTCATAGCCTATTGTCTTATTTTGTACGTATACTGTTCTGGATTTCTTTAGGTAAGATATTAGACACTGGCTCTTCCGCAGCACTGTGTATCAACGTATCATCAGAAATCTACAGTTCATGTTCGATTTTCTGATAAACCAGTTATTAAATACAATAATGATGTATTAATTTTTAAATCGACTTATCAATTTAATATTAACATTTGTTAATACATGTTAAATATAAAATAATATATGAACGTTTTCGCCTATTGTACAGCACCATTAGATACAATTCGCTTTTACGATATCTAAATTACATAGTGGAATCTTTGTTTACTCTTACAGTAAACCATTAAATTGGTGTTATAATAATAGGTAATAATGACTCACGAGTTTTATGTACCGTACTTGAGTGGAAAAAATTTTAAGTTGTTTACATTTAGATAAGTAATTATTTTACGAAATATGACAAATATAAAATGAAGATATAAATTGCATCAATAAAGCTTAACGTAAATTGAGGTATATATTACAAACAAATAATATATTTAAACACAAAGTTTGATAAATGTATTTGTATTTAAAATTATAATAATTTAAAATACATATGTAACGTGAAACCGTTGTAACATGAGTTTTATGTATTTCAATACTAAGTAGAACATAATTAGTTATCCAAATGTAGACTTATTTATAACTTGGAACAAAATTTTTCCACTCAAGTACATATACATAAAACTTGTGGGTCATTATTGCTTATTATTTCGATACCAATTTTATGGTTTACTATAAGAGTGAACAAAGATTCCACTATGTAATTTAGATATCGTAAAATCAAATTATATCCGATGATGCCGTAAAAGGCGAAAACGTTCATACATTATATTAATATTTAACATTATTACCAAATGTTAATATTAAATTGATAAGTCGTAAGATTGAAAAATTCAAACATACCTCTCTATTAACATCAGAAATCTAATTTTCGCTGTTCAGAAATAGCTAATTCAGACACTAGATTTATGAATATGTTTACTTGCATAACAATAAAGCTATTGTTGCCATAATATATAGGCCCTAAAGTATTAATTAAATATGGAATATTACTCATATAGTCCTGAATTTTAATTTTGCAAAAAAAAAAAAAAGTTTTATACTATAGCTGTCGGGGATACACAACAATATGATACCAGTGTCCGAAAAAAAGTTAATTATTCAGGCATACACGATGTGGAAGTAAACTTTATTTTTTAAATGGCAGCCTATTCTAAGGTTTACATATTCCGAGTTTGATTAAATGTTACGTAAGAATGTCTAGAAATTTTAATAATTCACCAATTTCGTGTCTTTTAACTATATATCAAACTTGTTTCATGGACTTAAAACCTGAGGCAAATAAGTATGTAAAGATATTCAGCTCAAAAATTGAGCCTTGTACGCCGAACCTTGATGGAAGCAACGAGCCCTAACACAGTCTCGCCATCTAGATTATACTAGGAAGGTAGGAAGATCACCTAGTAGTCCATGGGGAGTCCGGAGTTGTAATATATATATTTGGTTTGGTAGCTTGGGACCCGTTGGGAGGTACATAATGGAAATATATTGTAACTTAGTGGAATGGTTCCTCTTCTCGTTTACTGGTTCGGTATTGTAAAGTGCTGCACAGAATTATATTTTATAATTCTTAGAAGCCGGTATTATAATTTCTAGCCTCTCCACTTGAGCACAGTTTTACGTGAATTCTGGAAGGTTCTGTGCTGGATTGGTTATCATTAGTCTTTAGTCCTTATCAGTTCTGATCATTTTCAATTATTTATTATTCATTCAACTAGTATATAATTATTGTAGGCTATATTATACATATACATATTTGTGTGTATTATACAATTTTATTTAATTATTTAGTAACTTATATCCAGCTTTGTTCTGTCTTGTCATTTCCACTGCGCCATATTGATCAAATCCTCATTCACCTTGAGGTACATCAATATGCTTAGAAACGCAGATAGCGTTTCAGAATGAAAACTGTTCACATTGTTGGTTTAATGAAAGTGTTTTGTTTAATGTCATGACCTATTCTAAATGACTGCACATATGAGATGGAGCAGATCAGTCATGTAATTGCGAGAAAGACAATGGACTGCTTTCGTGACCAGTGTTGCCAACTCAGAATTTCGTTTACCTCTGTACAAGCTTAAATAAAACCGCTGAACTGTAGACGAAAAACTCCAGATTTTTCTTAACACATACTTCCAAATTTGAAATACAAATTATACAGTTTTAGGAACTGGAGAATTTTATAAAAATGTACATTAAATTATGGAAAGTGTGTATCACTTTGTAGGCTCTATGTTCTGTGCAAAACTGTATAGATAATTAAATCTGAATTTTTGCATTCAATATACAGTCTCACCTTACACCATTTACATCGAGCTTTCCAACTACCACTGGTAACTTCTTCCACCTAATATTTCAACACGTGTTTTTTCACACATATCTAAACTTTAGAACGTATAGAGTTATACGCGGCATATTTCTTCAAAATTGAATGAAGTAGCTCAAGAATATACTGGACACTTCGGAAACTATCACATTCACAATCACACCAGTCGGTTCGTAATTTGATTTCACACTGAGCTGGAGACGTGCCTGCCAACAATGAGTCTGGTTTTAAGTATGTCTGTGTTACATAAATTAAATAATATATCATACTATAGGTTATCATAAATGAAAATAATAACAATTCAGTTCATTATCTACGCTTTATGATTAAATATATCAATTCATTTACAAAAAAATGCATACATGATTAGACTAAGAGTTTAACAAAATGCAGCATACCTTATTTATACAGCAATGGATGAGGCAGGAAATGGACGTGGTTGTACCAAATCGAGTTAACATAAAACTTTGATATTTTATACTCGCACAATGAAAAATATTGTGATAATACCATATTAAACTCTGATTATGATTAACTAATTTTGTTGTCCGCAAGTATATATAAAAACAATTATATCTTTACAGTAAAAAAAAAAACTTAAAAATATAGTCTTCTTCTGCCGGAATCGTCAAAAACGCCAAATAAACAGCTAGCCGCTAACGGGAAAATTCTGTAGCTGACCATAGTCCGGAAAACACCAGATATAGCTACAAAACCGCTGACTTGGCAACACTTTTCGAGATAGACTGAGACATTGTTTGGCTGTGAATCAGAGCCTTCTTCAGTTACAGGCCGGAGCATGGGTAGGTTTGGCAACGCTGAGTGGAGGCGGGCGGAGGCGACGTTTTAGTGCTTTGATTTCGTTGTCACATGTACATTTTCGACATTAATTGATACAAAACTAAGTGCATATGATCAAGATTCAGTGTATTCATGTACGTAATTTATTACGGAATCCGAAATGGTATTTTATTTGAGTTTCAGAATACCGCGTAAGTACTTGCATACAGCCACTTATAACTTAAAAGAAATTAAAAGCATACGTGTTTTTTTATTGATGATACAAGGGAAAATAAATAAATACTTAAAGAAATGTTACTTGTACCAAAAATAAATCAAATAACAACGTACTTTCGCAATACCCTATTCCAATCAATTAGCCATTATGTGGGTAGTAAATTGACACTGTTTTGCCGCTTTATGTTGTTTCAGCTCTGACGTGAAAGGTCTAGGATATCATATACATTTTAATTTCATGTGATTATCTGTCGTTCTTTTCTGTAAGTATTTCATATGCCCAGGAAGCCACTTTTAGTTTGAACCTCGCCAGTCACCATAACAATACTGTTATCCTAAATTATTTGTTACAAATTTTCTAAAATATAATTTTAAATATTCCAAGGCCCAGTATAAAGATCTATGAAAAAATTAAGGAACATACCTTCAACATGTAATACGTAACAAAACACATCATTATCTATTAAGTATGTGTCAATTAGCGTAAACTCAGTGAACTTTAAATCCTGTAAATTCGATGTGAAAAGAAACATGTTTATAACTAATTTATTACAAAAGAACTAATATTAATAAACAAACCTTGAAAACCAACAAAGTGAGTGTATGCATCTACAAATATAGACAGTTCTGACGCATAGCAGGCATTCCGAATCTTCAACAAAACTACAACATTTATGGGATCACAAAACAGTTGTTTGCAATTAACTTTAAAATCAACGGCGTAACTTTATTGATATAGCAGGCGAGACCCAACAATTTGGCTAGAATTCTGATACACCACGAACCACAAGTAAGATTATAAAAATGTAGTTTATACAATATTTAATATTTAGAAGAATTGTCAATCATTTTGTCATTAATAATAACCGTAAAAATTGCCAAAGACTGCAGCCATATTTTCATTTATTGTCTTGTTTTTATCGCCAACACGCACTTAGTTTATAATACATCAACAATTAACGTTTGGTACGACCGCAAACATAATTCCATCGACACACACTTATATTGTAACATTAATTTACACTGAAAATTGACATTAGCACAAACACGTGTTCTGGATTGTAGGCCTCCGGGTGACAGTTAATTACAGTGTTGCCGACGTATGGCTCCGGCTTGTAACTGAAGAAGGCTCTGCTGTGAATGGTTCTCATTTTGAATATCTGTTGTGAAGTTTGGTTAGTCATAGTGTTTTGTTCAGTTTTATGGCCTACTCAACATGATTTTACATACTTATTTGTTTCAAGTTTGAAGTCCAATGAATAACTAGTATAATAAATATAGTCAAAAGACATGAAACGGGTGAAAGATTAAACTTTCTAGGCATTCATACGTAAAATGTAATGGAGATTCGGAATAAGTGATGCGAATCTTAAAATAGAGTGCCATTTAAAATAAGATTTACTGAACACTCCGTATGCTTGAATAACTAACATTGGTGTCATATTGCATGTTCTATCTCCAACAGTATTGATAAAACTTCTTTTGTAAAATTAAAATTTAAGGTATTATGAGTAATATTCCAAACTTATATATATATATATATATATATATATATATATATATGTTTTGTTGCTTCTTTTAGTATTTCATTTTATTCAGAATTACGGCAATAAAATTCATCTGTATTATTTTTTCAACTTCCCGTCTGTCGTAAAAAAACGTTGTATGGTACACAAACGTGGAGTATCATTTTGATTCTCATGCTTTGAGGAACCCATTTAATTCCGCACTCAAACCAGGAAGTGCCCTTCACGGTCTAGTACCATAAATAACTATTACCTCATATTGTGTTCGATAAAGTAACTTTATCTTATCCTAGTGACATACCGTTCTGTTTATCAACTCTTAACAACTGTCAAAAATAACTCATTACTTCATATAGACATATGTGAAATAATGATATATTAGGTGCTATTATTTCATCCTGCGAAGTAAGTTTTGTTGATCAAACAAAAATTATATCTGACAGGTAACTTTGCAACTGTAGTAATTTTTGTATCAAGGGCGAAATGAAGATGTTTATAGCGAGGGCTACGGGATTGCTTCAGAGGGCCTCTGGACCGAGATTTAAACATGACAATTCGCCAAAGGTTCACACATTATTTTGTGGCGCACTAGACCGTATTTCGATAAGAGTTTTAAGTTAGGAATTCGCTTTGTGTTTGTATGTCTTGTTCAGCGTATTTTGTTTTGGTATCTAGGAATTGTGTATACTAAAAAAAAAGAATACGTAGAATAAAAATTATTCGTTGAGGAAGGCCATGCATGATTCTATTATTTCTTTGTTATTAAGTTACCAGTCTTTGAATTTAACAAACAATGTTCTGTTATGTTGCAAATGATGTCGGGATCTGTTGAAGCCGAAATTCCTTCAAGAGTTGTTATTAAAGCGAAACAAGCTGGAGATAATTTGTCAGTTAAATCTAGAGATATGTATGATAAGGAATATGATAATTTTTCGGCCCTAGGAGGTATAAATGTTTTTTATTTGCGCAAAAAAATTATTACATATTTCGTATCCATGGAGAAATAAAAGAATTATGGACTAGTGCCGCACAAAATAAGTAAATATTATTTCACGGTGTTCAGAAAAGGCATTCATTTCAGACAAAACTGTTTAGAAGATCCGTACTGTACATTGTTATGGTATGAATAAATAAAATTATACGTGCAAGTTGTGTGTGAGAAAGTGTTTTTTGCATCGTTCAAAACGTTATATTACATTTTCTATTTACAAGAATTACTGTTAAGACTGTATTTAAAGTATACTGCACAGTGCGGTCAAGGGACAAGGGGTACCGGGCAGGTCGCTGCTGTAGATTCGTTGCAATCAGTTTGTGGCTCATTGTCAGTTACCTACTAACTTCCATGCATAATGCCAGAGTCAACCGCAATTTTAGTTCACGACCTCCGCATTGACACGATAATCTCCCGGATGTATAGCTGATGGCATAGCTTTCGTGTTAAATGTTATGTTGTCATCGTATTATTATTATTATTATTATTATTATTATTATTACTACTACTATTATTATTATTGTTAAAAAGGATATCCCATACAAAATTACCATTTCCCGCACTTCATCTCGCCTAGGTTGTGTGCTGTTACATGCCTTCTACGATTGTCAAGAATGACGTAAGACGTTTAGCTCAGTTTTTCCCCAATAATAAATTAATATTGACTACTACACTTTTACTACGTCATACTACTTTTGACCAATAAAACGGTACGATAGGACGTATTTCAACCAATCATGGCTGCTTATCGCACAATTTTATCGCGTCCCTAGCATTTGTTTCCTTGTTGCCAACATTTCTAACTGCGCTGGTCTGGACGTAAAAAAAAAAAAAAATTGAAAATTACAAACCACTCCAGACAATGCACAGCAGTTTCAAATATGACTCGCATTGGCATTCAAGAACAAGAATTAATAAAGATCACTGGTCATACCTATGCATCTTCCCTGAAATCCTATTTACAAATAAATGAAGAGCACCATTCGAAAATCCTGAATAAGTTGAGGAATAAACCATGTAGGCCTACATCAGCGACTTCCACTTCTTTTATGCACACGTCCAATATAACATCAATTGAACCACCAACCACTAAAACATCCAAATTTGAAAATTGTACATTCAATAATTTTATTCCTTTTAAAATTATTCGTGTTTATTTTTTATGTCATCGTCGTTAATTAAAACTTTTCTAACACTTGTATATATTATTTAGGTTATGTTATAGCTTCTGCTATATGATATTATGGATAGTCATGTATCAGAGATTGTTTAATATTAAGATTTATCGAAAATCATCTGTCAAGTGACGTTGATTACTGGGATTCGGATAATTGAAGTGGAATGCAACTGTTTTAATAAAAATGAAACTGGATCAACAAAGCCTTCTTGACTAGTAACACTGCCATCGTGATCTAGATCGAGAAGGCATTGCTAGTAATCGTCTACAGAGTTCAATGAAGATTCCATAGTTGGCACAACTGATAGCAAGATAAGAGCTAATCATAACACACTACAGCCATCTAACATGCATCTAGCGTAATATTTGTAATGTTGAGATGGTACAATAATACATTTGAAGACAGTTGTATTTTCGTAAGTCAATTAATATTTTATTGTATTGGAGTACTTCGTTACTTCTAATCTTTATATACTTTCTTCTAATTGTGTAATAGTCAATTAAATCCCACTCTAGATAAATCAAAACCTCTAGTGAGATTACTGTTGATAACTAACCATGTATGCCTCAAAGAGAATATCTTGTGAATTGTTTCAAATCATTCTTTATCTCAATGTTTACTGCCTTTGTGTTACAGCTGGATGTTCACTGGCCATGGGAGTAATAAAGCTGTTTATTTCTTTTATCAGCTGTCAATAGTAGTATTCATGTTTTTAGTAGGTTATTTTACGAGGCTTTATCAACATCTTAGGTTATTTAGCGTCTGAATGAGATGAAGGTGATAATGCCGGTGAAATGAGTCCGGAGTCCAGCACCAATAGTTACCTAGCATTTAACCCGGAAAAACCTCATTCAGGTAACTTGTACCGACCGGGAATCGAACCCGGACCACCTGGTTTCGCGGCCAGACGCGCTAACCATTACTCTATAGGTATGGACAATATTCATGTTAAGGATGCATTGTTTATTATTATTATTATTATTATTATTATTATTATTATTATTTATTTAATTATTTAATCTGACAGGATTAAGGCCATAAGGCCTTCTCTTCCATCCCACATATAAATACAAGAAAGAAATACAAACGCTGGTGAAAATAATACAAATTAAATTAAAGCCCTATAGAGGGTCAACAGGGTCAAAAGAACACTATAGAGCTCTCATCGAGCTAATACAAGAAAAAAGAAAGAAAAAACAGAGATAGCAATGATGATAGTGATAACTGATAACTAATGATGATAATAATAATAAATAAATTACGTATTAGCCTAATTGAATCGGTCATTGCAGAAAGGGGATAAGTCACGAAAAACGCGAAAATGAGTTAAGAGTGCCATTGCTTTCTCCAGATTTAGACACACATTTCCATACAGAAATGGGACAAATTTGCTCATTCTCAACGCAAAGCAGAGTACCATAAGCAGTGCAGTCATTGCAGAAAGGGGATAAGTCATGGTTCGATTAAACAACTTTAAACAAAAGTGTTTGAGATGTCAGATGTCTGACATGATGTATTATACTTCACTATTCATAAACAAAGTAAGAAAAAATATTTATAATGATTACTCCAGTATTGCAAGAATAAAACAGTTTTTATTGATTATCTCAAAAGTAAGATTATATGACTTATCCCCTTTCTGCAATGACCGATTCAATTGTCAATTTTACAACAGCATAGTTACAATATTTACTATATATCATGGTTGACAGGTGTTCAACAAGCAATTCCACGAACTAGAATGTGATTTTTTAATTTAAATTTGAATTTTGATATTGTCTGACAGTCTCTGACATGATCAGGGAGAGAATTCCAGAGGCGTGGAATAGATATGCTGAAAGCTGATGAGTAGAAGGATGTTCTGTGCAGAGGAATAGAGAGAAGATACATGTTCCGGGTTCGAGGTAGTGAAAGGTAAACAAAACAAGATGCTAGGTAAGAGGGTGTGGAGGTGTGGATGATTTTAAATAATAATAAGAGAGAGTTGAAGAATCTTCTTTCTTTATGTGGACTCCAAAACAAAAATTCTAGTGACGGTGTTACATGATCGAATTTTCTAATCTTACAAACGAAACGAACGCTGTGAACACACTGTAGTCTATGGGCAAGATCAGTATTTAGATTCGTGAATAGAGAATCGCAATAATCGAAGTGGGGCATCACTAAAGTTTGGATCAGGCTCTTTTTAAGGCTGAGAGGTAAAACGTCGGTTAAGTGTCTGAGGGATGAATTATGGAAAACGATTTCTTACATATGTAGGTCACTTGACTTTCAAAATTTAAATTTGAATCTAAATATACTCATAAATTTTTTACTCTCTTACTATATGTAATTGTGGTATTATTTATTTTTGTATTTGATACAGTAGCTAGATCTATTTGTTTAATGCTCGTTGGTGGCCCATTATTATAGCTTGTGAATTGTCTGGATTTAGTCTGAGCCCAAATTTTTGCGCCCATTGAGCTACAGATGCTAGATCTTCATTAAATCTGATCACGGAGCCATTGATTGTACAAGCTCGGAAATGAATGTAAAGTTGTAAGTCATCAGCGTATAGGGTGTTTAGAATAATTTAAGATCTTTGTTACGTCGTTTATATAAAGCGTAAAAAGTAATGGCCCAAGAACCGAGCTCTGAGGGATTCCGGCCTTGACGGTACGCCATTATTATTATTATTATTATTATTATTATTATTATTATTATTATTATTAGAAAACAGTAACATCAAATATTTATTGTGACAATTATTTTGTCGTTACGCCATTCCTCAAATATCGTTACATCTGGCCTTTAAACATTCACTATCAATGTATTAAAAGGACTCTTGGTCACAAGGCAGCCTGTCTACGGTTCACTTTAAATTCAGCTAACAGTTACTGCGTCTATTGAGCGAAGCATAAACGAGAGACTACCAGCTAGTTGTTTGGTCACCATTTCTATGCAAAGAAATTAGTTATTGTACTTTTTCGTCGGAGCTCATGGTGAAAGATGACATTGCGTTATTCAGGTCTGGTTTTATACATTTTCGGAGATCAAATGGGGGTAATCACCTTACAGTTTCGTTGGTTCTTAGAAAATCTCGTCAAGACTTACACTAAGCTGATATTCAAGGCGTTTAACATTTTTAAGAGCAGATGTTTGTGTGAATGGTAAAAATACGGCAATGTCTATACGTAAGGAGAAAGGTACGTGACTTTTTTTTTCGTATACTTCCTAACTGTTGGTAAGAAAGTGTTGTTGAGCGGTATTCGAAAATGTTGTGACTCACATCGCTTCAAAAGTCTAAACAACCTAAATATTTAATTAAAATACCTAAGATTTTTTGTTGATTTACGCACAATGGTGAACAAAAAAATTGTCCGGCTTTAATATTTCTAAGTCGAAGAATTCAATGACGCCCATATCTGAAAAACCATAAAAAAATAAAAATACATAGAACGTAACAGTTTGCAAAAATTGTAAAAAGCTTACTAGCTTGAAAAGAGAATGTGGAGACGTTGTATCAAACTCTAATTACTGTATATTCTCATGTCCTAGTGGTCAGATAGTAGCAAGCGAAGAATCACTGTATTATAACTCATGTCTTCTTCCGGTTGAAGGTCAGCAACTTTAGTCTTGTTGTTTATTTGATTTTAATGGTATTTGTTTGTAATAAAGGAAATTACTGCATTTCAAAGGAATTTTAAATATCGAAAAAGCAATAATTAAAGTGCGGTAATATTTCATGGCAATGAAGTCGGTTGCCATGGAAATGTTTACGTCATGTCCGATAACCTGAACTATGTGAACGAGTCCATTCCTATACGCGAAGGGAGTCCGCATATATACATAATCGATTTGAAAGAGTTTATTATAATCCTTGAGAGGTTTGCATGTGTTTTACAAATAACGTTTTCCATTTGTGCTTTGAGATGGAAGTGAAACAGATGAGAGCACACAGATTACCTACGTAACTATAGAAAGTTAATACAATACTCACAGACAGATAGATAAATAACAATAATATATTTTATGGGATATTCGCATGTGCTTATGTACAGTACATTATACCGGTTAATTGTTAATTGTGTGTGGCTCAGAAACATGTTCTTTGTTTGTCCTCTTAATAATGCATTCTGTTTTAGTACATTATTATTATTATTATTATTATTATTATTATTATTATTATCTTAAGATATTTTTGAGGCTTAGCCTACCCAAAAAATTTTAGTTATTATAATCTAGTAGCAGTATAAGTTCGTAATAACGATGTATCGTAACAATTGTTTTCACCCTAATCCTTCCATATATTAAATTCACTGTTGGCAGTCATTCCACTGAGAGAGGCTTGTAGCAGAAGCCTCGTAGCTACGCGCGACAGCCTCGCTCACAGGCAGCGGGACACACAAGATTGAGGGAAGGCCGGGGAGGAAGAGGTATCGATCCACTACGACTCAGTAGCGGGAAGCGTGGCTAACCTCAACATGGCGATGTAATACTCCGGAGTATGTTCGTATTCTGTGAATGCGCCGCATTGTTGAGTTTTTTTTTTCTCTCTCTCTCTTGTACGGAGGAGGGACCCGAAGGCTTACACTGCAGCCTGAGGCTTATTGTGCTTACCACTCCTATTCTGTGAATGATTGGGTAGCCGAACGGCTGCGCTCTTGTAAAGTACAGCACGCCGCATCCTGAACTTAACCCGAGCTATTGTATGGATGATGATGATGATATGTGAATTAATGATGGCGAAATGAGTCCGAGGTCCAACGCCGAAAGTTACCCAGCAATTGTGCTTCAATTCGTTTACGGAAAACCCCGGAAAAAAAACCCAAGCTGGTAACTTGTCCCAACCAGGATTTGAACCCGGGCCCGCTTGTTTCATAGCCAGACGTGCTGACCATTACTCCACAGCGGTGGACTATTTTTGTGTGTTACCGTAGAAGTGGGTAAAGTCAATCAGAGGGTGTAAAATCGATCATTTGCGATTTTATTGATAATAGCATATTTTCTCAGTTACTTGTTAAAATTTTGTTATGCTGACTTCATTGCCTTCCATTGCAAATGTAAGCGAGAGGGACAACAAAAAGCCTACGCATGCCAACAATGGGAACACTGTGTAATTACCGTTGAAGTGAAAATTGTAATTTTCAACTTTTTCTCTTACATGAAAACAAAGTCTTACAAACTCTAAATTATAGTCAGCAGTGAAAGGAGACAGGAAGTATACGTAAGTACTTTTCGTTGAGATTGTATCCTGAAATAATAGTTTTGCAGTTCGTAAATGTTAGTATTGAAACTTATTATTTTAACAAAACTTGTACCTTTGTAGGGTTAAGTTGATCATGCCATCGACCTACTCGAAACAGATAGGACCAGCAGGAAGAATAAATTGTTCACCGAAATACCTCCAACTAACACTTATAAACAGAAAAGTGTCATAGTATAGCGTATATTGATGGGATAGTGGGGAAAGAGGAAGACGAAATTATGGTGAATTTTTTTGCGTAAGAGAAGCACTGCCAAAGGAACTTATTTTGTACACCCCTCTGTACCTGACTATGGGAACAACGTAGTTTCTAAAGTGACATGAGTAGGGGAAGATTTCAAATAACATCTGATATAAACTTAAGCAATGTTGAATTGCATTTTAGATTATAATTGAAGGGTAGTATTTCAATGTAAATTTTGAATTCTTAAATCTTTGTTTGTTGGTATGTGAAGTATTAAAATGTGTTTTTTATGTTTTATAAGTTGGTAATCATAGTCACGTTTGTACAGTGGAGACCTATAGGCCTAATTGTATCGAAGAGTATGATCACAGTAACGAAAGATACACTATATAATGCTATAGGCATATATTGAAGATTATTATTGTTTTTACACCCCTTATAACAAATAAAATATATGTACTACGCGACCAAGGCGGGATCCGTCGTGGCAGAATGAGGAACTCAGTGCTCGCTGCGTATGTTTACTGCTGGAGTGTCGTCACATCCAATGCCTAGTGTTTCAATTTGGTCGCAATGCCGCGTGTAGGGAGACGTGTGTTTCGTAGCCAAGCGCGGAGCATTATTTATAATGCCATAAAGTTTTGTGATGAAGAAAAGACAACTGGTTTATTCCTACCTCTATCGAAGACAACAGAGCGTGCTACACCTAATGTGAAGTTAAATAAAGAAACAATTAGTAGGATTAGAAAGAAAAGTAGAGAATGTGAGGACAAGTGTGTAGAAATACCGACACCAAACAAAGGTAGATGACCTCCTGCAAATAAGGTTGAATTAGACAACATGGACAAATGTATCAAAAGAACAGAAGTTCATAAATATTATAGTCTCTACAAAGAGCTTCAAACATTAGGAAAGTTGCATAAATTTTGTAAGAGAGGGATAGGTTTTAAACGGTGCAAGGAAACTTTACGAAAACTCATACTATCCATGGGTTTTGAATTTAAAAAATGTAAAGATAAAAGGAAATATGTAATAGAACGCTCTGATATAATAGCCCGTTATTTATCTGGACGAAACATGGTTCCATACCCATTACACTGTCCACAAATGTTAGCAAGACGTAAACGTTTCAGGAATTTATACAGATAGCATGCAGGTTAACGACTTATAGTAGCCCATGCCGATGATAATGATGGTTTTATACCGGGTGCTTTCCTCATATATGATGTCCGGGGTCCGGTCACTTTAAAATGCTACGGTAAGAAATGCATATCAAATGAAATATTGTATAAACTACAGTACCTACTTTAGTTTATGTTACTTTCGATTCATGCTCCCTCCTTTACGAACACCTATGTTTTGGTGTTTTTTTCTGAATAGATTGCTGTGTAAGCATATGATAAAATAAAACCAAACAATAAAGTTAACTACATATACGAACATATAGCATAAAATAAAGCGTGTTAATAATAATAAAACAAGAGCGCAGTTCAGCATGTGCTTCATTTTGCATCTGATGCGGACTTTACAACACGGCCTGTGTTGTGAAGCGATTCGCAGCGCCACCAAGCAAAACGGTTCCCGCCTTGGTCGCGTAGTAATACACTTGATTTGTTTTTTAAAAACATAAAGAGTGATCGACTTTACTCCGCAATATTTTAAAATCGATCTTAAACTAAAAATCAATGGTGATCGACTTTACCCTATTTAAGCAGATAACTTCGATCACAAGTCAAATAAAAAAACAGTTTTTTATAGATTGTAATTCACTTCTTGTAACGTGCCTTCATAAGTGAAGGATATGATGACAACATGCTATTTTTTTAGGAACTTCGCTCTATTGGATAACCTCAATATCACTAAAAAATTGCAAACTTTTGATCGACTTTACCCTCTTCTACGGTACTTTAATAAAAAAAATGTATGCGTGTGTGTGTTGCATACTAATTTTGTGTAAATTGGCTCATACTGAGGCAACATTGAGGTCGTTATTTTTCAGAATTAAAAGAGAAACCGTTTTCAAGTTGGGCGTATGAAACAAAATGAGCTTACAAAGATAGGAGATCGACATTACATTTACATATTAAAATAGTGGATGAAGGAACACAAAATATAAAATTTCAATTTTCATTTTATTGACTACCAGCGTGCTCTGAGACAATTAAGTCATATTCTTATTTACCTGTATTGTGTTTGGGGTTGAAAATGAGTGGTCATAATCTTCTCCTAGCATCTGTGTCACAAAAAAAATGTTCATAGAAAAGCCGAGAAATATCTGCTGTATAAAATAGAGTCTATAAGGCAAGAAGATTTTTTCAGCCTACTCAGTATTTACACCTTCGCTTCGCCACTGATGATGATGATGATGATGATTATTATTATTATTATTATTATTATTATTATTATTATTATTATTATTATTATTCAAATCAAGATTTCAGGTATTAATTATTATTATTATTATTATTATTATTATTATTATTATTATTATTGCTGCTGCTACTACTACTACTACTACTACTACCACTACCACTACTACCACCACCACTACCACCACCACCACTGCCACTGCCACTGCCACTGCCACTGGAGACTGTTATTCGCAGCTTGTTTCATTTCGTTCAATAAGACACGCTCTAATGTTACAGCAAATTGCAGCTGCAGTATTTATTAGGTATCCTAATTCCTGTATAGACGTTACACGCAATTATAAGAATTTCCTTAAATCCCCAGTCAGTTCTTTTCTCAGCTTCTAACACTGCTCAAAATTCTTATACAGTACCGAAAAATCTGTAGTAATCTCAGACCTCGAGTGACATTTATTAGGACTATTGTGTGAATAAAATAAAATGTAAATGATATATCCCTAAAATTCGATCACAAAATGTTAATAATTGTATATTAACGAATACTTAACCTATTCAGACATTGTGAAGTTGAAATACTCGTAAATGAATTTCGATTACTGCACTGAAGAAATTCGATGTTATTCACTAATGCCAATTGCGAAAAGCGAAATATAGGTTTAACAATGTTAATTCATGTACTGCACTTTTCTCTTATTATTATAACATAAATACATTTTCATTATCTGCTGAAATCATAATTTAATTTAACAGTAACAGTGAGGACAGTTATATACCAATGCTTATGTATTCACAGCGAGACATGTTGCTACACAGTGAAGCCATCTCTGTATAGATAGGCCTAATTAAAACACGAATTTTATTACGCCATACGGAAGGCAGTTTGATCAAATACCTTATTACTACTATGCAAGGTCTTTGAGTTTGATATGCGATGATGTTACATAAATGTGAACCTCTGACTTTCTATTAATTGTTTAATTTCATTCACAAAATACAAAATTTATAGGCTACAATTATAGGTTAAGTTACCTGCGGGAGCAGGACCAATGACAGCTCTGCCTTATTTCGACCGTTACTTACAGTCAGTGCTACACGAAAGCATTTTTTATAGCTCGACAAACGCATTCTAGCCGTAGTGTGTAACGCAACTAAAGCTGCATCTACACAGTTCAATATTCCAATCGCGTATGCGTGCAATCTGGGAAGAATATTGAAAGAATCTAGTTTAAAATGTGCTTTCAATTAAGATGCATGAAGATTTTGTGTCTAAATGGTGCGCCGTTTTGAACGTCGTCTTCACTGCGTAAATATATTAATTAATATTAAATATCAATCTTGCATTCCTTGCTTTAAAGTTGAAAGAAAAGTTTAACCGTGTAGTTGCATTTCAATGCATTCATGATCATCAATTTACGGGGAAACAATTGGCGACAACGACTAAACAAAAGAACGACCATGCGATAAATTGATAGCGATAAATCTAGCTGCAAAAATTATCGCAAAGTGTGACTGTGATTGGTTGGAATTCAAAATTTCATTACACTTCATTGGTCGAAAATGGAATGACGTCATATAAACGAAATAGTCCCTATAAATCAATTTGTATTCTTCTATGATTCCCGCGGCTCTGATGTATTGCAAGAAGTGGATCCGCAACTCTTGCTACGTGTTTCTGTTATGTCACATTCTTGTCGCCACCTTGCATTAGTTTAGAAATGCTACATAGCATTCGTAAAGCAATTACTTGGAATGAATTTGTGATCCATTAAACTATAATCACACCTTCGAGTCCGGTTTGCTTCTTTGGGTCCTTTTGCGTGTAATACGCCTGCAAGCCGACCCTTCCCTCACGCACGTCCTTGTGTCCTTGGATTACTACGCCTGTAGTGAGTTCACCCAGCGGAGCCTTGCTTTGTTACTCTATTTTCGTGGTGCTTAGCGCTGTCCACTGCAATTCCGCCGAGCTCCATTCCCTCACGTTGCTGCGCAGCCTTGTGTGGCCCGAGACGCTTTACGAGGCGTGGCACACCAATTACATTTACTTTAGCACCAACACGTAACCACGTCACCAAGAATAATACAACCAGGATCACTATCATCAGCACCACCAAAACCATCATCGTCACCATGACAACTTTGGCCAGCACGATCAACGTAGCAGATACCAATACCACCACTATCTCCACCATAGTTATCATCACTACTGTCACGAATTCGATCACCAGTATCATGGACATAAAACCATCATCATCGATATCAACAAAAAGTAGCGCCTCTAGCACCAGCAGCCGAAGCACCACAACTACCCTTATTATCACCTTCACAATCATAATTATCAACAACATAATAATAATAATAATAATAATAATAATAATAATAATAATAATAATAATAAAGGTATCCCCGTGACATGCCATGAAGGCACTTGGGGGGGGCATGGAGGTAGAGCCCCATGCTTTCCATGACCTCGGCACTAGAATGAGGTGGTGTGGTCGGCACCACGCTCTGACCGCCTTTTACCCCCGGGAAAGACCCGGTACTCAATTTTATAGGAGGCTGAGTGAACCTCGGGGCCGTTCTGAAAGTTTGGCAACGAGAAAAAATCCTAATGATGATAATAATAATAATAATAATAATAATAATAATAATAATAATAATAATAATAATGTATGTATTTATTAACAATACAATTGGGTATACACCCGGTGGCAGTGATATATAATATGCAATAATTACAATTACATGAAATAAAATAAAATAAACCTAAATGAAATGAATTAAAGTAAACGTAAATCTATAAATAGTAGATGCAATAAACCTAGGACTATAATTAAAAACTATTCTATAATAACGCCTACGATAAGCAAAAGTAAATCTAACTATTTCACCCAACTATTACCAATTTAAATAATTACATATCACCTTAATTAATTACATACAACTTAATTACACATCGTCTTAATTAATTACATATCACCTTAATTTATTTACATATCAACTAAATTACATATGATCTTAATTAATTACCTATGAACTTAATTAATTATATATCAATTCAATTAAGTACAAGACACAACTTAAATAATTACACTGCACCTCCAATTACATTTTCAGTCTAATCTTCTCAACCTTTCCTTAAATGTATTGATTTTAAGAGGACCACCCTGAAAGATTGCCGCAGGTAAGCTGGTCCAGTCTACTATTGTGCGGCTAACAAAAGAAAATTTTGCCACGTCCGTTCTTTGTTTTCTACATTTAAACTTCCTAATATGATCAGCCCTTCCTAAGCATGATGGTGTTGCTAATCTAGCATTGATATCGGTCCGTGCTTTGTGTCCCATTTGTGCCTTAAACAATGCGGTGAGTCTGGTTTTTCGTCGCCTTGATTTGAGAAGTTCCCACCCTAAGTCTTTTACTATCTCCTCACCATGTCCCTTCCCCATTTTGACATATTTTGCTGAATTGCGTTGGACCTATTCCATTGAATCGATTTAGTTTTGTCTGTACGGATCCCAACCTACTGCTCCATATTCCAAAATTGGGCGAACAAGGGTTTTGTACGCTAATTTTTTTCACTTTCGATAATAATAATAATAATAATAATAATAATAATAATAATAATAATAATAATGTCTATTTATTTATTCTGGCGAAGTTAAGGCCATCAGGCCTTCTCTTCCACTTAGCCAGAAACAAAAGAAATTGATAAAATTTTACAGACTAATATTTAAAGAACACAAATAAAAATTCATATAGTTATACAAGCACAAGTCGAGTAAAATAATGCATACTAAATAATAATTACAAAATAATATAAGGCTAGAAGTTACACTCAATGAATATGCAAGCGGTAGGTGAACCAATATTACAAATTACAAGAAAAACAAATTCAAATGTAAATTATAACTATACAACACTGAGCAAAATTGCATATATATATATATATATATATATATATATATATATATATATATATATACATACACACAAAGGAGAATTAAACATGAATACTGGTAACGTGTTTAAACAATTTACTTTTAAATTGCAATATCGTTCGACAGTTCCTGAGGGAGCTGGGTAGGGAATTCCAGAAACGAATTGCTGATACTGTGAAAGAGGAAGAATAGTGAGCTGTTTTATGGCAAGGCATAGAGTACCCAGGCTGTGATAAGAGGACAAGAAATTGAAACGCACCGAGAGATAGTTAGGCGAAGAAGTATTGATGATGCGATGTAGGAAAATTAGTGAATGGATATATCTTCCGTCCTGTAATCTTACTCATTGGAGCGTTTCAACGGAAATATACAATTTACACTTTGTTTTCATTGGGAATACATAAAAAAATCTCTGTACAGTTTATAACAGAAGTGATGCAGAATTTTTGTCATAGGAAGGCGATACTGAAATTTGATTTTTTTTTTCCTAATTGATATGCAATTTTTATTTTTGTACGTAGAAATATCATTGCTACAACTAAAATTCGATATTAGTTTAAAAAAAATGCGATCCAATTTAAAAAGAATAGCAGAATTATGGTAATTCACTAAAATAGACATATCTCAATCATTTTTTAAAATAAATCTGTGGTGTTTGGTCTAAAGATGATAACCCCAAAGAACCTGTTTTGAGATACAAGCATTTTTATTTTCACTTTTCCTATACAAATCATATTCTACAAATGTGAATGAAAATAACATAAGTTTAGACGGAAATATCACGGCTGTAGTCTACCAAACGAAAGAGAATTGTTTTTATATAGGGCTGCGCTTTCAGCTAAAAAATGTCATTTTTGGAGTCATCATGTTCTGATCAAACACCTCAGAAATTAAAAATTTATGACTTTTTCTTTCTTTCATAAAACACCTTTAAAATGTATGGGAAACAAGCTTGACATTCTCTTTCAAAATTCTAAGATACATTTTAGGAATTACTTTTAGAGGTAATTTTATAGAAATGTGAATGCATATTTTTCATATTCAACAAAATATTAAAATTATATTTTGATGAATAGTTTCCTTATAGCCTAAAGAATGCGTATAGCAAATATTATACACGAAGTATTAATACTTCCAAAGATATACGAAGTCGAACAATAAAGTAACGCGACTGATTTTTTCCCACCTGATGAGGCAACCCTGCAGCCTCTTACCAGAGATATATTTTAGCTTGGTCTTCGCTCCACCCGACTTCCAACTGGCGCGGCGTGGTGCCAGTAATGGTGCAAGCAATAATGGTAAAAGTTAGTAGCATTCTAACTTTTCAGTGCACCAGTGGTGACGCATGCGCAAGTGAACTTTTCTATTGCATGTGTAAACATAAAGTTTCTCATCGGCACGCCAGTATTGTACAGTACACCAAGTTTTGTAAATTTGATTTGTAATAATGTGTAAGTGGAGCTCTGAGATAATCCAGTTTGCTGTGCTCAGAGTAACTCCAACGATCTATCATGCAATGAGGAACGGAGGAAAGGTATACATTGGCTACAGTCGTTGTCCAGTGAAAGACCATATACCTGTTACACGCTGCTATACATGCTGTGGATACGGCCATATAAGCAAGGATTGTATGTTCGAGAGGCATTGTAGGCGATGCGCAGAAGATCACAGTTTTGATATTTGTCCACAGGAAAAGACTGTATGTATCAACTGCTTGAAATTTAACACTAAAATGTCCAGTAGGAAAAATCCTGAAATGTGCGCCACTAATCATGATGCTACTGACACTAACTGCCCTGCATACAAGAAAATTGTGGAAATTATAACTTCTAAAATTAATTATGGCTAGGCTAACCATCTTCAATCAGAACGTGCAGAAATCATTAGTTTCAACGCACGATTCAATAACTACCTCAGACTTTCATTCACCGGTTATCGATACCGACATTAAAATGCTTTGTGTACAGGAACCTAATGTTACGCAAAACCGTGTGGCAGGCTTTGGTCCTGGCTGCAATTTGTACATCGGTACAGGGATAAGAAGTGACACTAACAATGAAAGACCTAGAGCAGCTATAATTACAAAATACTCACACGTACTACACCTACCTCAA
Organism: Periplaneta americana; assembly: GCF_040183065.1. NCBI lineage: Eukaryota > Metazoa > Arthropoda > Insecta > Blattodea > Blattidae > Periplaneta > Periplaneta americana. Next base: position 104,443,335 of record NC_091132.1, on the reverse strand, counting down.
TATTGTACACTCGATTTGGTTTTAGTTTGTGTGAACTGGTGTGGAATTGAAATTTACATTTGTGGTGTTTACTGCGAACCAGGGCGTGATCTGACTGTTGAACTTAACGATCTTCAGCGTGTATGTGAGAAATTAAAGGGAAAACCTCTGTTTATCACAGGGGACATCAATTCAAAACACTGTGCATGGGGCAGTCCAGTGGATGATGCTCGGAGTAAAATGTTCTATGATCTTTTCTATGCTCACAATTTAGTTATTCTTAACAATGGGATTATTCCAACATATAGGTGTAGCAATTCCAGCAGCTTTTTAGATGTTAGTGTTTGTATCACCAACCATCCAGCCAGTTCTTTTGAGTGTCCCCAATACAAGAAAATAGTCATCACAATATCCAAAATCAACTATGGGTGAACTTACCATTTACCAACAAAACCTGCACAAATCACTTACGCCTACTCAAGAACTGGTTCATAACGCAGATTTTTCATCCAGTACAATAGACAACAAAATTAAATTACTTTGTGTTCAAGAACCCAATACCAAACGAAACCGTGCTTCTGGATTTGGCTCTAATACCTTCATATTCGAACATAATAATAATGAAATTGTAAATAATCAGGGCAATAACATAAGGGCAGCAACAATAACAAGACACAATAATGTTATTAATCTTATTCAGTACTGCACCCCTGACAGAGTAGTGGTATGTGTTGATCTTTTCGGTCAAGATATATATGTCTGTAATATCTATTGCGACCCGGACTGTGACTTCACGCAGATACTGAATGAGTTGGAGGCTATTTGCTCAGATCTTAAGGGAAAACATCTGATAATTGTAGGGGACATCAACGCCAAACATCATGCTTGGAATAGTCCTGTTAGCGATTCTAAAGGAAAGCAATTCTTTGATTTCTGTTGCTCACACAATTTAGCTATCCTGAACACTGGCAACAAACCTACCTTCAGACGCAACAACTCCACGAGTTAGTGACTTTCACACAATGTCTGATCATGAATTAATCATAATCGACATAAAACTACAACCAAAGTTATATACTAATGCAGGAAGTGCACGCATTTACAAAACCAACAACGTCAAATGGTCGCGATTCCAAAGAGCAGCACGACTCAAACTGCGTCGAACATCCATAAACATTAATAATAGCAACACGCCGGAATCACTTAACTCAGCTATAGAACAACTGACTAGAAACATAACAGAACTATGTGAAGCTCATCTGCCAAAGAAATCTCATACCGCGATCAAAAACTACTGGTGGACCGCAGAGTTAAACATAATGAGAAAACGAGTGTTAGCCAGCCACAGACGATACAAACGATGTAAATGTGAAACGCTTCGAATTAAATACGAGCAATTTTACAACATTAAAACTGATTACAAAAACAAAATTTTGCAGGCTAAAACTAAGGCATGGAAGGAGTTCTGCTCATCGCAAAGTCCACAAAACCCATGGGGGATAATTTATAAAATGTGTCGAAAACCCGAGAACTTCAACAGATCTCTCAATACTATCCAAACCGACAACGGGTTTACCTCTAATACATACGAAACAGCTAGTGTCCTAATCAATAAATTCTTTCCTGATGATTCTATAGACACGGATGTGCACAAGCGTACCAGACTTGAATCCGAGCTGTCACCTGACACGGAAGATGAACCACAATTCACAGCAGAAGAGGTAGAGAGGGCAATAAAAAAATTGAATGATAAAAGAGCACCAGGGATTGATGCAATCTCTGCCAATATAATTAAAAATGTACATACGAGCTGTGCCCATCTCTTTGTGAGTATTTTCAATAAATGTATGTCATTGCAAGTCTTTCCTGACTGCTGGAAAATCGCAAATGTTAAAATAATACCAAAACCGCACTGTCATAACCGAACAGAAAACGCCTATCGGCCTATCTGTCTGCTACCTGTTATGGGAAAACTCTTGGAGAAACTTATTATAGATAGAATTATGTATAACTTGTATAATACAAATATGTTAAAAGGGAATCAATATGGGTTCACACCGCAAAAATCCACAGAAGATGCAGTGCTTCATGTTGTGAACTGGGCAAATCAAACTCTAAGACGTCGGCAGTTCGGATTACTCATATCACTGGACATTTCGGGGGCATTTGACAACGCTTGGTGGCCTAAAATTATGTCTCAACTGAAGAAAAAAGGTTGTCCTAGAAACCTATATAACCTAGTCAAAAATTACTTTAGCAATCGCAAAGTACAACTCACGATAGGAACTACTACTCTAATGAAAGACGTTAATAAAGGATGTCCCCAGGGTTCCTGCTGTAGTCCAGGGCTTTGGAATATCTTATATGACGACCTGCTACAGATGGATCTGCCAAATGATTGTCAATTAATAGCATATGCTGATGACGCTCTCGTCCTAATAACAGCTGACAATATAAACTGTATTGAAAACAAAGCCAATGAAACGCTGACTTCCATATCCAAGTGGGGAAAAGACAACAAACTACAGTTCAACCCTCTTAAGACAAAAGCCTTGCTGATTACAAGGAAAAGAAATTACGACCTACCACACATACAGATGGACATGAAGGATATCGACATAGTAGAGACACTCTTGTATTTAGGCGTCACTCTCGACAAACGTATGTCTTTTAAGGCACATATTGATTCACTAGTCACTAAATCACACCAGTTTCAATCTGCTTTGCATAGGGCCACCAGACCAACCTGGGGTCTTAGTCCTGATATATTGCGAACAATATATCATGGCGCTTTCGAACCATTGATATTATACTGTGTCTCGGCATTTCAAAATATAATTCACAAAAAGTGGGTTCAAAATAAATTAATACAAATCCAGCGTGGATCCATTCTACGAATCACGAAGGCTTACAGAACCACATCGACAGACGCAGCCCTAGTGATCGCGGGTATACCACCATTGTTTTTAACAGCCATGGCTAAAGCTGAAATCTCTAACGTGAAAAGAAATGGGATATTTATAGAACAAGAATCATATCTTGAGGTGGAAAAAAGATCACATTTTCAATTAACTGGTCATCCGAAAGATTTTCACCGTGCATCAAATACATGTACAGATCGACATGAATACAACATCTATACTGACGGCTCTCGGTTGCAAAAGGAGAACGACGACACCTTGGTGGGCTGTGCTTTTGTTACCTACTACAACACTACTGAAGTCCACTCTGCCACGTTCCGCCTGGCGCCCATGTGCTCCGTGTTCCAAGCAGAACTCTTTGCCATCTTGCAAGCAGTGAAATGGAGCATTACCAACGGGATTGACTCATGTATTCACAGCGACTCTCAATCTGCCTTACAAACCATTGACGATAAATACAACTTGCATTCTATAGCCGTCGAAATTAGATCCCTAATACTTAAATTTGAAGGTCGTATTTGCTTAATGTGGGTGCGCGGCCACACAGGTACTGAAGGAAACGAAAGAGCGGATACATTAGCGAAGCAAGCGGCCTCAACCAACTCAGAATATAAATATTCCACCTGTCCTATTTCGTACATCAAGCAGAAGATCAAGCACACAACTACACTCAAGTGGAATACATACTGGAACTCTAGTGTTAAAGGCTCTGTGACCAAGAAATTATTCTTTCCCAATGTACAAGACAGACTATGTTGCAGTCAGTTCTCAACCGACTTCTTTTACACCCAATTTATGACCGGCCATGGAAAATTCGGTTCCTACTTTGAAAGATTTAGGATCAAAAGTGCAGAAGAATCTCTGTGCATATGCAAAGAGAATCAGACTGTTGAACATTTGATTTTTCACTGTCCAGTGTTCGAAAGGAAAAGACACTTTTTAAGATATCATATCTCGGATTGCAATTTAAATTACTCCACACCCCTTTACCATTCTCTTAGAAAAAAAAATGTTGTTACAAACAATTCACAGAGTTTATACACCACATCCACGCAAGACTGTAGCTGTTAATTGTATATAAATTAATGATGTTATAAAATCCTAATACACTATGTAAAACAAGGTGTCTATCTTTGGGACATAATAATAGTAATGGCAACAATAACTATGTTTGTATTATAGATTTTACTATTGTTGAGTATTTGATGACAGGTATATAGTTTGTAACCATAAGTAATTTTGTTTTTATTTTTTCTTTACTATCGCAAACCAACTATATAATAGGTATTTTACTTGTAACTACGCCAATTCTGTGCATTATCTCATTAATATTGCTTAAAATTATGTATAAGATCACTAATTAATGTAATAATCTTGCAATTTCTCTACACCTTCGATTATAATTTCTAATTTTATTTCATTTTGTTTTAACTGAAAGTAATTATTGCATAACGTATTTAGTATTGTTTACTGTCTCTTAATTGGTGTATTTATATTGTAACTATGATTCACACCTACTATTAATTCTTTAAAATTGTGTATTATCACTACATAATGTATTTCACATGTAACAAACTACAACCCTAATATACCAAAGGTAAAATAGGGTTTCAATATTTGGATAACAATAATAATAATACCCTAATCTTTATAAAATAAAAAGGAGATGTATGTATGTATGTATGTATGTATGTATGTATGTATGTATGTATGTATGTATGTATGTATGTATGTATGTATGTATGTATGTATGTATGTATGTATGTATGTATGTATGTATTTATTTATTTATTAACACTACAATTGGGATACACCCGGTGGCAGTGATATATAATATACAATAATTACAATTACATGAAATAAAATAAAATAAACGTAAATCTATAAATAGTAGATGCAATAAACCTAGGGAAAACTATTCTATAATAACGCCTACGATAAGCAAAAGTAAATCTAACTTATAAGTACTTCTATTTCACCCAACTATTACCAATTTAAGTAATTACATATCACCTTAATTAATTATATACCAACTTCATTACATATCATTTTAATTAATTACATATCACCTTAATTTATTTATATATCAACTAAATTACATATCATCTTAATTAATTACATATCAACTCAATTAATTACATTACACAACTTAAATAATTACACTGCACCTCCAATTACATTTTCAGTCTAATCTTCTCAACCTTTCCTTAAATGTATTGATTTTAAGAGGACCACCCTGAAAGATTGCCACAGGTAAGCTGTTCCAGTCTACTATTGTGCGGTTAACAAAAGAAAATTTTGCCACGTCCGTTCTTTGTTTTCTACATTTAAACTTCCTAATATGATCAGTCCTTCCTAAGTATAATGGTGTTGCTAATCTAGCATTGATATCGGTCCATGCTTTGTGTCCCATTTATGCCTTAAACAATGCGGTGAGTCTGATTTTTCGTCGCCTTGAATTGAGAAGTTCCCACCCTAAGTCTTTTACTATCTCCTCACAATGTCCCTTCCCTATTTTGACATATTTTGCTGCCTTGCCTTGGACCTATTCTATTGAATCGGTTTGGTTTTGTCTGTACGGATCCCAACCTACTGCTCCATATTCCATAACTGGGCGAACAAGGGTTTTGTGCGCTAATTCTTTTGACTTTCGGTTAGATTTCTTCAGAATACGCATAGAGAAATGTAGTGCTTTCCAGGCTCTCCTTGTGGTATTAGTGACTTGTTCCTCCCAACCCAGTTTGTTACTTAAATATATACGTAGGTATTTACAAGTGTTCACTTGTGGCACCGATGTACCATTCAGAATAGACACTTATGAAAACGTGGGAAGGACAATGAATATTAATGGATTTAGATTTGCCGAAGTGAAAGTAAGAATACAACTCATACGGAAATCAGGAAAATAGCAAAAAGCATGAAATCCTGTGCATACCTCAAGTAACATGATTTCCAGTTGGTCATGTTGCAGATGAGAAAAAACAGTCTTCAGAAATGTTGACTCCTTTGTATAAATAAACATTACAATCTTAATTTGTGTACAATTGAAGAATGGAGATTCCATATCGGTGAAGTGCCATTTTCGGAAAAATAAGATTTTGATGTGTGTGCATACCATGTGCGTATGCAAACACCATACTCATTTACTTATTAATAGTTTTCTACTTAAGGACAGGTGTTTGACTGCAAACCCAGCAAATCCATGTATCTTAATGTTGTCTATTATCTGATATCTTCTTCTGTCTCGAGCTTTCCTTCCAGTGCACCTTTCAATAGGCAGTTTCTTCTTAGCCACTTACTATAAGTACATTCCCTTGCTCTTGACAAGAAATTTAAAATTTTACAACTCTGTTGATGCAGATAGTAATGCAGATGTTGCAAGTTCTCCTCCTTCTGCTATAGCCTTACCTACCTCACCAAAAGCAATACAAAATACTGCTCAGAGACCACCTAATAAACGAAAAAATGCAAATAATAAAGAACCATGGAAAAATTGTGTAAAATCGCATCACAATTAAATACACCACCAAAAGAAGATGATTACCGTGTTTGTTTTGGCAAATCAGTTGTGTGCCAGCTGAAGAAACTTCAAGAGTCGGTTGTTCTAAACCACTGGTCGTCAGCACAGAGCACCCTGAGGCTAGAGTCTCTTACCCGTAGAGAACACAGTGCACCATGGTGCGCTCGTAACTGCTAGCGGGTATGCTCTCTATCTCTTCCTGCTGCAAGACGGTGCACACGGGACAGCTCCGCTTACCCTTTGCACATTTCAGCGAGTGCTGATGACCACTGCTCTAAACTCAGTAGCATATATTCAATCTTATTTGCTGCAGCGAAGATTCAAAACTCAGAAACAAGGGCAAGCACAGAGTCCATTTTCACTTGTCAATGTCAACAAGCAATTATCTAAAGCAATCTGTTCTATCCTCAATCAGGACAGAGCTCTTGATCATTGTAATAGATCATGCATGATTTTAAACATGTGAGTGCATTCACATGCTCAGAATTAAGTGCTCCTCTACATTTAGTAACAATGTTTCCTGCATCACTAAACACGGAAAAAACTTTTTTTTTTCAAGCACTTCTCCACGATCGTTCAATTTAAATCCAAACGTTTCACCGAGTTTACCTCTCAAATTCTCATATGACATAATGGAGTTTACACTCTTTACAGACCACAGAAAATTGATTTTTATCTTTATTAAAATAAACTAACAACCGTCATATACAAACTCATTACAGAACCTGGAAGAAATTCGGATTACAATTGGGGAGGGAGCGGCCCAGTTGTAATCCGAATTACCAGATTTTAGAAAAAGAAGAAGATAGTTACGCTCTTACTTTCACACAGTGTAGACATGGCTATTTTATAAGGAATAAGGGGGACGAATCCCAGAAAAGTATCTATTTCATATGCTAGGAAGATGAGCTGAGAACAAGGTGGAAGTTTTCTTGAAAAACCATAAAACTTAATAAGAGTTTCGCATTGAGTTTCAACTTTCAATAGAATTAGACTACATCACTGTCCTCATTTCTCTATTTCTTTCTGAAGTGTTTGTGCAAAGATTTTTCCTGCGCTACCTGGTTTGCAGTTAGAAAATAACAGTACTATTGTGCTTTAAGTAAGCAATTTCCGAGACAGAAATATTGCCGGAATATTTAGTGTGAGTTTGTACTAACAAAATAATAATTAATATCAACTACAACCTATTAATTTTAATCGACTCGATTATTTGATTAAATATTCTTAATCGATTAATCTTACAACAGAAATGGATCGATTAATCAATTAATCGATCGTATGATGAAGAGTTGTGTCAAATAGTGTGTGTTCTGAAATTGATCTGAGTTGAGAATTTGATTAGGGTGTGTCTGTATATTTCATATTGTTCTAGTGTGCTGAGTTTTTTATTTTTGTGTTGTATGTGTAGGATTTCCACGCCTTTTTTTATGTTATTGTATGTGTGGTTAGCATTAGTTATGTGTTCGGCATATGTAGATGTATTGTGTCCTCTGGTTATTGTTTAATGTGTTCTTTGTATCGAGTTTGGAATGATCTGCCTGTCTGTCCAATGTAGAAACTGTCGCAACTATTGCATGTGAGTTTGTATACGCCTGTGTGGTTGTAGGGTAAGGTGGTACATTATGGATCACTAAAGACAGATTTTGTTGTTCCAACCAACATGCATGTCTGTGCATTATGATTTTATGTTTATATAATCTTTGGACATTTTGTGATATGATACAAGTGTTTAAACAAAATTACTTCACCCTTCACCTAAGTTAAGCACTGAAAAATAAATTACATTTAACAAAAAATGATCCATAATGTACCTCTGTGGGTACAATTCGGATCCCTACTTAGTACATATATAATCACTGGAATTTTCCACAAATAAACTGTTTTTTTTTTACCTTTTCCACCTACACAGATTTCATGATACCACATTTGGCACCCTTGACAACAAATCCAGTCCCCTTTCCTTATGGATTCCCGACTATAATATTTCAGCAAACAGAATCTACATACATCTTTTCTTTTTGGTGATTCCTTGATGACACCAACACACTTCCTTTTAGCACTGTTGCGTTTCTCGCCTTGGATTTTGGTTTTATTTGTGGTTTCATTGCCACATATCTTAACGCGAATGGTGTCAATGTTTTGTGGGGAAGGAAGGTGGACAGAGGTCTGCAGTTTCCGTTTTCGACACGACTCCTTTCTAGGTATAAAAGGCAACACATTTTATTGTATCCTCTGGTGACGAAAAACAACATTTATGACTTGAACAGTTTCCGCTAGTTTTGGTGGATGATCCAGTTTCTGAAACTATAGGCTTGGTCGCATTTGTGTGTCTGCTTGAGGGCTCTCCAGAGGTTTGGGGCCTACTAGTGCTAGCGGTTGCATGACCAGCATTATTTTCGGCATAATTATTTGATGATATAGACGTGACTGCACGTTCAAATTGTTCCTCCGGAACAATGTCATCGTTGAATGGGAATATCCCAGTAAATTGAAAACCTTTTAACAGTTGCACCTACGGAATCCGTGCTGTTCCAAGCCATGTTGAATATGGGACAGAATCTTTTCTTCGACAGATTTTCATTTGGATGACGATGAAACCATTCAATTGCATTCTAATGGTATTTGGTCTTTAGTGACTTAAACAATGTTCTGTCTAATGGTTGTAAGACATGAGTGCTATGTGGTGGTAACCCTAAAAGTTCATCTCATTCATCTGAAAATATTCCAAGGCTTGCAAACTCACATGGCTTGAATGATTGTCCAGAACTATCAAGACTCTGCCTGGGGTTTTGTATGTATTGAAGTGATTCAACCATGCCAAGAAGAGATTTTCATTTATATACCCTGACACGCTCATTGCCACTATCGAGCCTGGAGGCAAGCTGTCCTGAAATTCTGGGTGTTTCTTAACACTTTCAAAAATTACTTTTGGAGGGATTAATCCACCGGATGTCTTACAACATGCAACGATGGTTACATTTTCCTCTGTTTCTGCGTTGGTAATAGCAATAACTTTTCATTTCCCCGTTTGATATACTATCTTAGAAGGCCTGTTATGAAGTGCAAAAACCACACTCTTACATAAAGGACACATTATAAGGCTTATCACACAATTCAAATTGGTCCGTAACTTCTTTCAAGTTGCCGAAAAATGCGCAATTGATTGCCTATTTAATCCTTGAGCTCTGGCACGTGACAGACACTCGGGTTCCCTTACACTCGAATTTGAATGCCTCGTGAGAAATGCGAGAAACCAATCAATCCCTGCAACTCTGTTCTCCGTATTCCATGGGTGTTTCACCTGACTTCCCTCTGCAAAGTTAAATGCGGCTTGCCTCACCTGAAGAGGTGTTAAACCAAGACTATTGCGTCTCCTACACGAAGCTTTCACCCAGTAGCTCTCTGTTCTTCAAGCTTTAGTTTTCTATGGAGTGCAGTAAAAGTAACTCGAAAGCCTCACGTATAAACAAATACCCTTCCTTGACGCTCTTAATTGCAGTGTTCATCACCGATGGCTTCCACTTTCGTCTGCATTTAGATTCTGTTTTTACCCTTGACATCTACCCATGAACATGTAAGAAAAAAATATTAAAATCAACAACAAAACGAAAAAAAAAAAATTGTAATATATAAAATATACGCGTAGGACCATATATGAAAATAATTACAAAAAAATTATAGTCTAACTTCTCCCGATCCCATTTGTACTACTAGGCTATATCCATATTGTAGCTAGACTACTGATCCATATTATACCTAGACTACTGATCCATATTGTACTTTTGTAATGTTAAATGTATGGGGATAATTCATTGTTACAATTGTGCCGTTTTATTTCGGCACACTACTTTTTATTTTCCTTTTCCTTTCTTTCTTTCCTTTCTATTCTTATTATTTTATTTTTAGTATTAGTTTATCTTACTCTTCATAGATGGCTTTACTTCTCCTCCATTTCCAGTCTTACTTTCTCCTTTAGATAACTTGCTTCCTTTCTTCCATTATAGCTCATTGATTCTTCACGTATAAGGAGCGAACTTTAATGATCACGTGATTTGGGTTTTGTTTGTGATTGGTTATTTTGAGGGCGCATTAACATACAGTTTGACTTTGGGGGAGAATCTCGTTTTGAGTGGCAGTCTGGTGGAACGACTCGTGGAGGAAGGTTGGGCGACAGCTGGGTTAGCTGTGAGTTGGTGTTGTGGCTATTCGCGATGGGATCGCGGGTCACTAGCTGTGATGTGATGGCAGAGCAGTCGGATGTCGAACTGGGATTGTGATTTATCGCCCGTAATAGTTCTTTCCAGTTTGTGGAGCGATGTACGGTGTGAGAGTGGAAGAGAGAGGTCATTGTTGGGCTGGATGCGAGATCGATTCAGCAGGATTGTAACAGGTTTTTGGTATAATGATAGAGTTGGTTATGTGTGAATTATAGTAACAGTCTGATATCTTAAAGAGTGAGGAATTAGAACTTGGCTTTCCTCAAACAGTGCTATATTAGTTATAGTGGGTTTGGTAACTGAGATTTATTCAATGTCAGACAAGCTAGGACTTGTCGAATTAATTACTCATGCTTTCAGCTATGGAAAACAGATGGCATTACTAGTGCATGATTTGACGAATGCCAGGTCAGTGAATGGAAATTATCAACAAGTTTACTTGAAGGGTGAATTATGAGTGATTGCACGTTTTGTGAGACATTGGTTCATAGCTATTTTTCTTACTGGTAAATAAATGTTATTGAAGTGATTTTAAGTTTACATTAAGTGTTTTCTTCTATCACCTTGTCAAAGAGATTGTCATCCCGATCATAACGTTCTACGGCAGGGCAAAGATCTATTATTGAAGTATTGGTTACTCGATACTTACTTTTACCTACTATTCAGAGTACACAGGGCCCGACCGTTTCACAATTCAACAATAGGTGCCAGCACTTGCACCTACAGTCGTCTATTCCATGGCATCATAAGACTGTATAAAAAGGAAAATGATTCTGCTATGTTTGAAGCAACACCAGGAACTTAAATACTGTACAGTTGTATAAATTGAATATCTTCTATGTGCAAGTATTTACCTTGCTATGCAAAATAAATTGTAGAGCTTCAATGAAAGGCACACCTGTATTGAAACTCACAAGATAAACACAACAAGGATCCTCCTTCTTGACGCACAGCTCAAAACAGTTCTACCAACAATAGTATTGTAGAAAATTACGCTAATCTTAGCGTGATCCGTATTTTACCTATATCCATAATGTACCACCTTACCCTATTTATTTTGTCGTACGCCGGTCTCCGTGGTCGTTCTACTCCGACGTGTTGTCGAGGTGGGGAGGGGATACGGGAGTGACGTGACAAGATGGCTGTCGCTTGTGGGTGGGGTGATAAGAAACTGTGGTGAAGTTTAAAAGAAAGACTGTTTTTAAAGTAACATTTGTTTATTACAGAAATAACAGTGAAAGTGTAACTGTGGTTCTCTCCTAGTTCTGTGGTAGGGGTAACGGGAGAGTCGTGATATAAATTGATAGTTTAGAAATTCGTCCTGAGGCTTCGATGCGAGGAGAGTTATAATGCGTGATAGTAAAGTACGACTTGAATGAGAGGGAGGTAGGGGTAACGGGAGTGCCTGGGGAAAATCGGCTTGCTTTCATGTGTGTTGTGGGTTGGGCAGGATAACGAGAGAGATGGAATCGGGATGATGGTTGATTCTCTAGGTCGAAGGATCAAACACAGCGTACTGTGCGACTTATCGACGTTCGAGAACACACCCCTTTGGATTCGGAGGATCAACACAGCGCACTATGCGACTTACCGAATCCAAGAGGGGGAGGGATGGTGGCCTCTAGCGTTCGGAGGATCAACACAGCGTACTATGCGACTTACCGACACTAGGGGGGGGGGGTTTGTGGTCTCTAGCGTTCGGAGGATCAACACAGCGTACTATGCGATTTACCGACACTAGAGGGGGGGAGTTCAGTGGTTTATGAACAAGCCTTGTGTCCAAGCCATATTTATACCCCTCGGAACAATGGTGGTTGAGGACGCCGTTGACGTCACAGTGCCTGGGGGTATTTCTACTGCCAACGTGACTCGTCGCCGAGCGATCTTTGCTTTCTCCCTCACAAGAGTGAAAAAAGCGAGCAAACCTGCTTTCTGAGAGAGAGAAAGCAGCGACTCTCATTTGCGCGGGTAGGTTTGAACCGTTTAAAGTAGGACGCACGGGCATCGAGAATTGATATACACAACAATCGCCCCTCCTGTTTTTGCCCGTGCGGTACTACTAGTAAGTTATCTAATATAGCTTTTACAACAAGACAATTAAATACAATGAACAGAAGTGGAGCATCACAAAACAAAAGAATACACTGAACATGAATAAATACACAATGAATGAATGCAATAACTTGAAAGGCTGATGTTGCCTAGCCCGAGTGTTCATATTTCTTAATCAATAGAGGTCTCGGCCGCCATTTGTGCTTATCATATTTGGTATGTATGTTTGGATCATGTTTTGTGTACACCGGTCGCGTGTCAACGATCTTGTTTCGTTTGCCTAGCGGTACCACTTCACTCGCATCAATAGCACGTTCGGTTTGATCACACATCGCGGTCACGCACACGGCGATCTGATCAGGGTGGCCACCGCGTTTTCTACTTTGTGGAGGCATCACCGGCAATGGTGCTGCAGCGTCTCTCCTAGCAGCCTCCGGCGTCATCTGGGATGGTGAGTCCGCAGGTCGGTCCGGACTAGGCGGGGAAGATTTCGCCTCCTTGCAGGTGGTCACAGCGCGCCAACATCCTGGACCGCTGAGCTCGTTGGTCGTCCCTGTGGTCTCGGGAGACCGGATGTTCCGAGGGAAATCGGTGTTGCTTGTGACCTCAGAATATGGGCTATCTGATGTCGGGTTGCCGCCTCGGAGTTGATCCGGCACCCCTTTCTGTAGCAGTAGGAGCAGTAACTTTGTACCTGGTGTCAGCGACGTCTTGGGCAACTTTCTGGGACCCGCCAGGGGTTCCCTTTTCAAGTGGGTCCTCCACCTGTGGTACCTCCTCAGAGCAACAGATCCCCCAGCTGCAGTGTGGGCGTGGCTGTCGCTCGTGACTCCTCTCTCCAACATGTGGAGCTCTAGTGGCCTAGGAGCTGAAGGAACCTCCTTGCATCCGCTCCGTGAGGGAGGGCCACTGACATGGCCGGAGAGATGCTGGTACCGTTTCTCCTTAGCGGGTTCTCCTGCTAAAGGCTTGACAGGGGGCAGTGGTTGTTGCCTTCCGCCAGGAGCAATGTCCCTGTGTAGCTCTGGCTTGGTACCC